>NC_061120.1:57591109-57791387 GCF_002878395.1 Capsicum annuum | reverse complement strand
GTGCCAAATACTACTCTCTTTAATTTACTACGCTCATCTTGTTGGAAACCACTTTAAAACTAGAATAAGGGTAAAACCAGTTATGCACTTATCTAAATCAATTGTAAATGAATCTATTTTGTTTTCTGTAATCTGTAATAAATTCTGTAAAGTGAATTTCAAAACTTATTTGGTAATCAAAATATCAAAGCTTTACTTGAAATCTGTAAATAATCTGATATTAGGAAGCTTAAAGCATCATCTTTCTTGAAATAATGATATTTAATCTTGGGGGTGGTAGCCCATGCTTCAATCACATGTCAAAATATCATAATAATCATGCTTGATATTGAAAACAATAATATTTCATCTCAAAATCTGTAAATTTCTACAATAGGCATGAAAATATGAAAATAGATATGTAATTTAACTTCTAAAACACTTGAAATCATCAAAATCTTGCAAAGAGAAATAATGGGTATGAACCCTAATTCAAATCTTATAAATAATCATTAAAAATCATATGAATTTTAAATAAAATCTTATGTTGGGCACAAGGATGGAAAATATCCTTGTTCATAAACCCCACATACCTTGATAGATGATTAGATGAAGAAACTTGAATTATTGATTCCTATTTGAGTTCTTGGTTATGGATTTTTTATTATCACGTCTTGGGAATCCTCAATCTTGAGCTTTCTTGAAGAATAATGCAGGATTTTGATTTCTTAGAGAAGAAGATTTAGAGCTCAAGGGTTTTTCTTTTAGAGAGAATGGATGAATTTGGTCATAAAGTACTTGGAATATGATTAATTCCTTGTTTTGGACGAATTGCGGCCTTGGGGATTGTCCAAAATACCTCCTTTAAATTTTTATTCAGAACAAAAAAGAGCAACATTTTCCAATTTGTCTGGCCACCGCGATGCACCACAATCGTGGTGGCTTACTGGAATTGGAAAATTGAGAACTGGGCAGACTCCACGATGCAGAGCCATTACGGTGCCCCTTTGAAATGCCAATTTGGCCTTCGGCACAATGCATCAACATTACGTAGGCTTGCTGGAAATTGAAAAATGTAAAATTGAGCTTCTCCACGACATGGGGATATTGCGGAGGACCATTGGAATATGATAATTATCATTTTTCCCACCTCCGCGATGCGCCACGTGCTCAGGTGGCACACTGTTTTGCTAAAAATCATCTAACTTCTTCACCGAGTGTCGAAATTGGGAAAATTTGGTATCGATGGAAAGATTAATCAATTCCCCATACAATGGGAGGTCTAAATCTATAAAATTCCACAAAAAATAAATGCTATTTATTTTGAAAGATATTTTTTAATATTCTAAGAACTAATTTAAGCTTGGTAAAGTGCGGGCTATTACAGGCATCCACTTACACTATCATGGTCCAAGGTCATCTTTTCCAAATTTGCCACCCCTAAATTAAGCATTTAGCCTCAATTTTCATGTTTCAATTTCAAGAAAGGTAGGGTTCAAAAGAGGGAAAAAATTTGAATAGTTCAAGGATTGTAAGGTAGTTGCCAAAAAAAGGCTTAAAGGCTCAAAATGGTTAACTAAGGTCAGTATTCTATGCATGGGTAGGATATTTACGCTAAAGTGGGTTCCTATTTAAATAAGGAAGGCCTAATATCATTTCACAAACCAAGTATAGTCACAATTAGCCTTGAGAGACTAACGGAGCAAGTTTTAAATGGTACAAATATGCATGAAAGTTAAACAATAACGCTTACCGCAAAGGTATGCAAACTCTTCAAAGAGGTTCAAGTGCACTTCCTGGTAGAGAAAAAAGGGAGTATTTACCAATTTCTTCAAGCTAAAGACTTCAGAGTCACAAAAATAGGTAAAGTATCATTACAAAATTATTGAAATCCATGCCCTTGTTTTTATTTTCAAAATTTTTGGACGGAGTGGGGCGTTTGCTTTGCATTTTCACCACATACAATTTGCTACTATGGCACCAAACCAATCCATCATCTCATATTTCAGATTTTATGAGGGAAAAACATATGGATACTCAGACTTTACCACAGGTATAAGTATGATCCCAAATCCAAAATGCCATAAGTGCTTCAATTTCCCTTGCATTTATAGCTCTCATGCTACGGGTACTCAGACTTCCCCTGCATCCATATCTCATAACCCAATCAGGATTATTTTCCCTTAAGAATGTCATCACTCAGTCTATTATAGGGAAAGGTTCGTCCAAAATAAATCACAAGAAACATAACAATCTCTATTATTAGGGTGATACTTTTAGATTATGAGGCCTGAACCCAAATGTAATCCATCCTAGCTTAAAGACCTAGTGTGTCCTTACTGCAGCTGAAAAAATAAGTACAAGGGTTAAAAAGACTCCATTAAGAAGCATCATAACTTTTCCTAGGATTCCACAATCGTGAAAGGATTTACTGTGATTGTGAGACTGCAATTGCGGTATTTGAGGCCGATTTCTCCTTTTATTGCTCTATTTTCTTGCACAACTTCAATTTCCTGCTCTATTTTCCCCTATTTTTCTAGAATTCTAACTTGTGTCAAAACACCTACAAAACATAAAAAATGCAAAAAGTGTGTAAACGATGGGTTGACTCCCATCAATCTCCTAATTTAACGTCGTGGCACGACTATTTTTTATCATCATTTAGGGTTTTTGAAATGTATCTACTCCACCCTGGACACCTCGGGTCCTTCCATATTGTAGTGTTTAACCCTTTGCCCTTTTACTACAAACCTCTTTTTTCATGATCTTCTAATTCAATGACTCCACTAGGGTATATATTTAAAATCACAAAAGGGCCCGACCATTTGGAACGAAGATTTCCCACAAAGAGTTTCAAATGAGAATTATAAAGGAGTTACTCTCGTTGACATGAAATTCTCGCCTTAATATTTTAGTATAATGCTATTCCTTCATTTTCTCCATATATATTGTGGAACTCTCATAGGATTTTAGTCAAAAATCCTGCAACTCATGAAGTTTAGTGACCCTTTACTCGAAAGCCTCTCCCCAATTCATGTTTAACCTTTTCAAAACCTACAAGGCTTTATGCTCATGCTCAATAGGCAAATGACATGCCTTACCGAACACTAATTGGTAGGGAGACATACAAATTGTGGTTTTGTATGTCATTCTATACGCCTAAAGTGCCTCATCAAGCTGCCTTTCCGAATTAGTTCGGCCTACATTTATGGTCTTCTCGAGTATGGAATTGATTTCTGGATTGGTAAATTCAACTTGGCTACTTGTTTGGAGGTGATATGGGGTAGAAACCTTGTCATTAATCCTATATTTTTCTAGAAGGGCCCCAAATACTCTATTACAAAAGTGTGAGCCTTCATCACTAATGATGGCACGCGGCATCTCAAATTGTGTAAAGATGTATTTCTTCAAAAAAAAGTGATGCTTTTGCTCTCATTATTCAGAAGTACCATAGCTTCCATAAATTTAGAAACATAATCAACCACCACCAATATATATTTTTTTCAAAGGAGCTCACAAAAGGGCCCATCTAATTGATTCCCCACACGTCAGGATTTTTAGGTCTTCTTGAGATTCCACCTTGAATTTGACATTGTTGATATTTTTTTAGCCACTCAATGGCATCTCTATGAATGGTAGGCCAATAATACCCACACTAAAGAATTTTGGCGGCGGTTTGGATTCCCCTATGGTGTTCGCCGTAAGGTGAGGAGTGACATGCTTAAAGGATAACCTTTATTTCAACATCCATGACACAATGCCTAATCACACTATCTGTGCACTCCCAAAATAGGAAGGGTGCATCCCAAAAATATATTTTTGCATCCAACAAGAACCACTTCTTTTTATGATAGCTAAGCCTCTTGGGGAGTATAACACTCGTCATATAATTAGCATAGTCGGCATACCAAGACGTGCCTTTTATTGAGATTGACATGACTAACTCATTGGGAAAATCATCATCAAGCTCAATTTTCCCATGCTTTTCATGATTACTCTCAAGTTGAGAAAGATGGTCGGCCACTTGGTTTTCTCAACACTTTCTATCCTTTACCTCAAAATCTAATTCTTGCAAGAGCAAGATACATCTAATTAGACATAGCTTAGCTTTCTTCTTTTCCATAAGGTATTTAGGGGATGAATGATCTGTTTGTACCACCACTTTTGTTCCTAACAAGTAGGCACAAAATTTCTTAACAACATATACCATTGCCAACAATTCATTCTTGGAAACAGTGTAGTTATGTTGAGCATAATTCAAGGTCTTTCTCGCATAATAGATAGGGTGAAATAGATTTTCCTTTCATTTACCCAACACCGCACCTAATGTAATCTCACTTGCATTACACATCACTTCAAACGGGGATAACCAATCTAGAGCCACAAGAATTGGAGCCGATATAAGAAACTCCTTGAGACAATTAAAGAAATTCGAGCATGCATCATCAAAATGGAATTTTGCCTTATTTTTAAGGATCTTGCACATCAGATAAGTTATTTTGGAGAAATCCTTAATAAATCTCCGATAGAACCCGACATGCCCAAGGAAACTTCAAACACCCTTTACGGAAATAGGTGGTGGTAACTTGGCTATTACCTCTACCTTGGCTTGATCAGCTTTTATTTCCTTCCCCGGTATCTTATGGCCCAAAATATATCATCCTTGACCATAAAATGACATTTCTCCCAGTTGAGAACAAGTTTGGTTTCACATATCTCTTAAGTGCCTTACTTAGATGCTCAATACATGACCCGAAGGAGTTTCCCACCGTGGAGAAATCATCCATAAAGACTTCCATCGAATTCTTAACCATATCCGCAAACATTGATAGCTTACAATATTAAAAAATTAATAGTGCATTGCACAAGTCAAAGGGAACCTGCTTGAATGTGAATGTACCATAGGGGCAAGTGAAAGTTGTTTACTCTTGGCCATCTTGGCCAATACAAAGTTGATTGTAACCCAAATAACTATGTAGAATGAAATACCACCACCTCCTAGTTGACTTATCTAGCATTTGTTACATAAAGAGCATAGGGAAGTGGTCTTTTTTAGTCCAAGAGTTCAACTTCTGGTAGTCCATGCATTCTCGCTACCTCTTGACCGGTCGAATAGGAATAAGGTCCTTTTTTTCATTCTTAACTACCTTAATGCCACCTTTATTTGGAACACATTGCACCTGACACAACCAAGTGCTATTGGATATTGGATAGATGACTTCCACATCAAGCCATTTTCTAATTTCCTTCTTTACCACTTCTTGCATGGGTTGATTTAGCATTCTTTGATGTTCCACACTTAGAATATGATCTTTTTCTATATTTAGCTTGTGGTAACAAATATTGGGGGCTATTCCTATGATATATGCAATTGTCCATCCGATGGTTCGAATAAACTTTTTCATAGCCAACTTCAAACACTTAACTTGGTAGGGCTTGATATCATTGGCAATGATGATATGTAAAATATATCCATCCCCTAATAACATATTTTAGATGGGGCGATAATAGATTCAATTTAATTTTGGGTGGCTCAAAAATGGATGGTTTTATGGGTGGGCTCTTGCAATTTTTAAGATCAAGTTCCAGCTTTACTAGGTTCTTGGTATAAGATCCAAGTCCCATTATATATGCAAACACTTTATCAAACTTTTCAACTTCCTCTCTTTCATAATTCCACAAAATCCCAACCAACGGATCATCCACCAAAATCACATTGACATAATTTATCACCTCACCATCAATGGTATCAATCACTGATACTACTTGTAAATCCATTGGTTACTTCATGGACTTGAATACATTGAAAGAAACCTCTTTATCATTTAAGAGAAACTGCATCTGTCCACACTCTACATCTACAATGCTTTCTCAGTGTCTAAGAATGGCCTTCCAAGTATAGTAGAAATTTTATGGTCCAACGAACAATCAAGGATTATAAAGTCGACCGGTAAGATGAATCGGTCAACTTTAACTAGCACATCATGAAGTATTCCTATAGGTTTATTGATGGATCGGTCAGCCATGAACAATATCATCATGGTGGGTTGTGCTTTCCTTAATCCAAGATTGTGAAATATGACATATAGACTTAAATTTACACTTGCCCTGAGGTCACATAAGGCTTTTGCAAACTTTAAAATTCTCATGGTACATGGAATTGTGAAAGCATCGGGGCCTTTCTTTTTTCTTGCCATCGTTCTTGACATGATGGTACTACAATGATGTGTTATTTCTTTTGTCTCATCCTCTACAAGATGCTTCTTGGAGACCAAATCCTTCATAAATTTAGCATACCTCGACATATCTTACAAGGCTTCTATTAAAGCAATATTGATGGAAAGGTTTCTAAATTTATCAAGGAACATTTTAAACTTAGTATTTTCCCTTTATTTCAAGAACCATTGAGGAAAATAGGGAGGAATTATGATAGGCGGCATTAAGACAATTTGAAATTCTTACATCTTTGAATTTTCAAGTACAACCTTATTTGTCCTTAACTCTCCATTATTTGACCTCTTTCTCTTCACATTTGTTTGATCATTATTTTCTCTTTCACTGGGATCATCACCAAGTTCCATGCCCTTGCCAAGACCTTTTACACTCTGAGTAATAATTGCATTTGGTGTCATACCACTCGGTATTTCTTCATTTAGTCTTTCCATAAGGTGCACCGATATTTGATGCAATTTGTCCTCTAGTTTTTGGTTAGCGATTGAATGAGAATCCACTTTTTGATGTAGCTTGGAGAAATAATTCCTCATTTCTTTCACTATTTTTTCGATCCCCTTGACTCCAACCAAGATTCTAACAAAATGTCTTCATTAGTGCATCCCTCCCTTTTGCATTGAGGCATGCCCCAATTTTTATTTTTCCAACCTTAATTCCCACATTGCCTTTGAGAGAAATCATGGAAACCCTTTGAATCATTTGAAAACCACCTCCTCTATTCATCACGTACCTTTTCTTCCTTATCTTCAAATGCCCTTGTATCATTTGCATCTATAACATTGATTCTTTCAATGGAGGTTCCCAACACATTTTTAGTAACAAGTTCAAGGTGTTACATTACCTTGATCATGCTTGCATCTTTTTCATCCTCTTGAAATCTTTGATCTTGATACATAAATGACAAGGAGGGAGCCTCCACAACTATCTCAGTATCCTTCATGTGCCAACCCCTATCCATACTAGCCACTTGATCTAATACCTTTGATGCAACCCCATTAACAAGTGATCCACAAGATGACTTGACCGTTATGGCTTTGTTGGTTTTGTCCAACACCCTATAGAACATTTGGAGAATTATCTTCTCTGGAATCTTGTAATTGGTGGAATTTCAAGAGCTTTTCCTTAAATCTTTCCCATACTTCATACCAAGGCTCCCCATGAAATTGATGGAAGTTTATGATTTTATGCTACAATTATAATATCTTTAAAGGGGGAAGTATTGATTCAAGAAAGCCTCCATAAGTGTGACGCACAAAGAAATTGAACCAGTCGAAAGCGATCTTAACCACAATAAGGCCTCACCCATGAGAGAAAATGTAAAGAGGCAAAACCGGATGGATTCTTACAAGATACAAGCAATATCAAATGGGCACATACTTCTACAAAGTTCTTCAATGAAAATTAGGGTCTTCATGAGCTAGCATCCAGAAGAGACCCTTCATTTGAAGAAATAGGAGCATGATGCTTATGACATAAAATATGTTGTTTCCTAGGGTAGGGCGAATACAAATGTCACTACCATGCTCTTAGTCGCCAAGATAATCCATAGATTCAACAAGTTCATATGATGGATTGTTGACGATTCCCTCTTGGCTTATGGTTATTCAGAAGAAATAATGATCACCTACAAAGAAACAAAGACAACAAACAAAGAAAATCAAAATCATCAGGGGTATACTCAAAGCTACAACCAACACCGTAAATTTAAAATTAAGTCTCACTCCCTGGCAACAATATCATTTTGATTATGATTACGTATATGCTAGTTTGGATATAAAACTATTGTTGTTAATAAAGCTCTACTCACATTGAGGTAGAATCCTTGAGGAGTGAGTCTAGTCCACAAAACCTATAGGTGTTGATAGCATCTAAGTATATACCTGTAGTGTAAACAAAGTAAAATTCATGTATTAAAAGGGGGGTGGTTTGGAAAGTAATTCTACCATAATCTATTCAATTTAACAAATTAAAGGCAACAATTAAGCTTTCTGTGTCTATAAGAGACAAGCCTTAGGATTATGTCTTCCTAGGGGAAAATTATGCATAGGTTAATGATAATTGAATGTAAATTCTAGTCATCTACCACATGGGTAGGCTAGGTTAGGAATTCTTGAAACAAGTTTGTCAACAAAACCTCAAGATTATAATCCATGGATCCCTTCAGATAAATCACAAATAAGGAAATTAAATCCACATAATACCTCAATTGGGAATTCCTATTTCTAGTAAGATGCCCAAGGTTTAGTTAATTCTTATTCCATCCCTAGCACTAATGTCTTGTTATCTATACACCTCTTTCAAGGATTGTATTAGCTCCTAAAAGTATACTTACATCCTTCTTTCAAAGATGATATAAGATTTTTGAGAGTTTGGGATTTTCACCCACAAATCCCCACTCAATCAAGAAAGCATTATAGAAACCCATCATCAATAATCTAATAATCTACACTAACGCATCACAACCCACACATATTTGCATCCTATTTAAACATAAATCCAAGAAATGTATTTATCTACCCATGAAGTTAGGTGAAAAGAATGTACCAAATTGATCATCTAAAGTTTCCATTAAAGAAGCAAAATAAGAATATTCTTCAATTTCAACCCAATTACTACTAAATGACTTCCAAAATTAAACACAAGAATCTTGCCCAGAATTTGTAGGATATTTCAAAGATCACACTCTCAATTCTAGTTCATGATACCCCAAGTGAAGGAATTTTTGCCCATTTTAGATTTTGAACCAGCTATACACAACTACAATTCTGCAACTGGCCATAACCCGCTCTATCATGATCACACAAATATTAACTAGGTCGTGGCTACGTGATTGTGTTGAATCTACTGTAATTATAGGTCCTGACTAATTTTGATTGGCAATGATTACATGCCTCAGACTATGATTACGGTAACTGAGACCACTTCTTGCCCAGGGTTTTCTTGCTTTTGCATTTCTCTTTTCTTATTGATCTCTTCTAAGCTCAATTCCATTTTTTCCCTTCCCATATCCCTTATACTTGAAAAATGTGGAAATTAGTGCATTCAAATAATAAAGTTGTTTCATTCATACCTTTAAATCATAGTAGTGTGCACAAGTTTAGATATAAATGATTGGTAAAATCACCACTCATCACATACATAAATCTAAGAAGAAGGGAAAACCTAGCCTGCGTAGACACCAAAGAAAGCTTAAAAATCTGCTAAATCACAGACTTCCCCTTCTAAGAAGCTTCAAAAGGTGCCACGCTATTTAAAATCGCAATCCACATATTATGATGAGAACAATCATACCCATATTTTACCATTGTGCTTTAGGTAAAAACACACACAAAAATCCCATGTGGACCCTATTTACAAAAATCACATTTTTGAAGCCAAACCAATATTCCCTTATGCTGAAGGAGTAATTACCCTAAAATGAGCAAACTTTGAGCTATAATGGGGCTAAAAGCAAGCCCCCAAGTTTTAGAGTTTTTGGATAAGAAAAGGGAAAATCAACCCTGAGAAAGAGTGAAATCTTACCATAAATAAAAGGATAATTGCATTATAATTGTTGTTCAAGCTCCTCAAATCTCCCACTAACCTAAATCCCAATCTATCTCACTATATAGGGTCTTATTCTCAAGAGAATAGATGAAATAATGGGTAAACTAGGCTAAAAATAAGGTATTTATACCCTTTCCAGGTGCTTGAATGTCGTTATTGTGACCTAAGCCTCGCGGTCACCATATATTATGGTAGTTTAGTCTAATTGTAATCATGACCTAGGGCACCGTAATTGCAGTATTTGGGTGGCCTACTAAGAGAGTCGCGATTGCTTCTCTTTGGCTCAATAGCCTCAATGGTTCCAGACACAGTTGAGACATCAAATTTTCTAAGTCTTTACCAAGCCCTCGAGATTCATCTGGAATCCCATATATGCAAATGGATTATGAAAACATACCAAATTCGATGTTTTAGACTCATCCTCATGGTCAAAATTTCCATTTGAGGTTGTTTTAGTGAAAAATGGGTCCCACACCCATTTTCCACTTTCTTAACTTTTTGACCAATAGGTCAAAATGGGGTTGGGAGTCTCGAGACCCAAACCAAGAGTCCCCCTAGCCTAAAATTGATATTATAGAGTTATTGGTATAGTTAGAATTGGCATATGAGGTCATATGTCTGAATGTTTTGCCTAGTGGCCTTTTGGAACCAGTGAAGACTTCAAAATAGAAAATTACCTCTAAAAACCAAATAAACTACCCGGTAAATGAACTGTCAGTTCCAGAAAGTCATAAATTACTTGAGGTAGCTATAGGAAAACTCTAACAATAAAAATAAGTAGAAATATGGAAAATGACCTAAAGGGTCATTACATGTAGTATGAGTAACAAAAACTATGGTTATGCAGTAGACATCATAGGCCGACTAATCTCAATTACAAATAAAGTATCAATAAAATGTGAATATGTAAATTAAAGAAAATAATAAAGCGGCAAAAAAAGTAATAATAGAATATGCTAGGCAAACAAAATGAATAGAAAACAAGTAACTCATCCAATTGGACCCTTATAAGTCCACAAGGCACGCACAAAGAGAAACAAACCCATTCGATCTCCTATAAGTATTCTCCTATAAGTAAATATTAGTACTAAAGTAAGGATGGGATATAGAAGTAATGAATTTAAAATGATCGACATTTTACAAAATATGTACCTTATAGTCTCTTTTTTTAGATATAACTTCCATACTAATGGTATTTATCGATTTCTTCAAACCTATTTTTGTAATATTAATGATAAGAAGTGTTAGACTCCAGACAAAATCATAAAATAATAATATAGCATATGTCAAACTCAAACCAGTACTGATAGATAATAACAATATAGCAAATGTCAGACTCAAATCAAAACTCATAGATGATAGCGATATGTTAGGTGTTGGACTCAAACAGAAATACTAACTAAAAATAATATATAGAGACATCCTAGAGTTTTAACTCATTTCAAGTCCATATAACCATTTCTAATTTTAGGCAGCTAAGTTCTTTTAAGGAGAAACAGATTCCAATTATTAAGGCAGAAAGATATGGTTTATAGTCTAATATTATTCTACCTGAGAAAACAAAGCTATATAAGCTTATAATAATTTATAAGTCAATCAAAATTCATTTAATAGCCTAACGAATAGGCTATGTGATAATTTAGGTCTAAAGAGGCATAATTATAAGCATCTTATCTTAAAAAGCAGCAGTAGGGCCCACTAAAAATCCTAAAGATCCAGTCTAAGTTAAGTACCCACTTGAACCTATGCTGAAGCTTCTCAATTCCATCCCAAGGAACTAAATAAGATAATACTAGGACTAAGAAACAATTATTGGTTAACATAAGGAAAAGTAGGATCGAATTCTACCCAAAAGGGGCTCCTAATCGGCTAATATAGTCAACAAATGCTAAAACAATATCCAGACCATAAGAAATCACCCAAAACCAACACAGTATCCTACTAATACCTTAAGAAATTAAAGTAGAAGAGAAAGGTAGTCAAGCTTAGTAGGCGCTGCTGAAAGAATGTCAAATTTGATAGGGTTTCATAGTCCGTTTGCATATATGGGATTCTAGATAAATCCTGAGGGCTTGGCGGAGACTTGGAAAATTTTAAGCTATTCTTGTATCTAGTGCATCCTGATAGTATGGTTTTGGTCATGATAATGAATTCTTTATGTGTACCAAAGTATTGGAATATGGATGGTTTAGATGCGATAGCAGCTCCTTTATACAACCTAAAGTATTATCATAGTTATTGTCTTGATTTACGACTCCGTTATGCAGGCTATTGTATCATGATAGCGATGGTGTTGGCCACAATTGTGACTCTATTGTGTAGACCAAAATATCATGATAGTGATACCTTTGTCATGATAGTAACTAGTCTGACAGCTGCAATATATTATGATAGTGATAGTCGGGTCATAATAGCGGTACCTGAGAACCTGATATAGGTATAAATACCCCCATGTTAGCTCAATTTTTCCCGTTCTTTATCTATTTTCTTGAGATTGAAAACCCTAAATGGTGAGAGAGCATAAAATTGGAGCTTGTGGGCGATTTGGGAGCTTGTCTAACATTTGCTTATACGATTATCTTCCAATTTATGGTATAATTTCATCCATTTCATGATAGAATTTTCCATTTCTTGTTCAAAAATTCCAAAACCTTGGATTCTTGATCTTAGCCCCAAATTAGCTTTGATTTTAATCATTTTTTTAGGTAATGACTCTTTAAGCATACGGGAACATTGGGTTGGTTTCGAAAATGTCATTTTCCATAAATTGAACCCATATGAGATTTTGGGTAATTTTAGGACTAAAAGCACAATAGTGCACTATAGGTATCATTATTGTCATATTGATGAGTAGAATGTGATTTTGATAGATTGTCATCTTGTGGAAGGTTTTCGGAAGGATAAACTAGTGATTTATTGGATCTTGTAATCTTTCTTCAGTGTTCAGGTAGGCTAGGTTTTTTCCTTTGATAGATTGATCTACTTCATAGCATATTTATGATACTGTGTTACATTTAGGATGGGTTTTAGTTGAAGGTGTGATAAATTGAAATACTTGGTATTAGTTGGACCATTTTGGCTATATTGGATATTGTAATGGGAATGATTAGCCTATGTTAATCATACCTTAGGTGAAGTTGACCTTATAGGCTTATGTTTATGTCAGAAATGCTTTAGTTACTAAACAAATGAGAAGATTCTCTCGTTCACTTTAGTTTAGGATAAAAATTACCCAAATTTCTAATACCTTAGGTGGAGTGGACTTAGTTACTCTATATTAGGATAAATTTTCTATCCTAGGGGGTTGTGGCTTATTTAACATCTAATAGTGAATTTAGATACCTTATCCTAGTTTGGGGTAGACATTGTTTGGTAAATATTTTGAGGATTTAGAAGTGGGCACTTTGACCTACCTTAGGCCAATACTTGTGATAGTTATTGAACATCCTTTGATACGCTTATGCACATCTAGAAAGATGGTTATTTCAATGTTATGATGAATTAAGTTGGAAGTAATGCTTAACAATTATGCTATAAGTACATTATTTGTTGAGCTTATGATGAGCTACTGAATATGTTATTGATTTGGCTATTTTTTGGGCTACTTAATATACTATTCAATAAGCCCTAGATTATCATATTGGCTGAGCTATAAATTATTCTATTAATTGATCCAACAAATGAGCTATTAACTATGCTAGTGCATGCTCAGCGATAAATTAGCATTTACACTTTTGTTCATGCTAGAGACATGCTTATTGACTACATTGGTTAGTAAGCCATTGATTATGCTATGAATATGATATAGATTATGCCGTGGATTAGATATTGACCAAGATAATGATAAGCTATATATTATGCTAATGATAAGCCATTAATTAGGCTATTGATAAATTATTGGCTATGCTTGATAGTACATATTGATTATGATAGAGGTCATGTTTAATGACTATATTGGTGAATCTGTTAAGGATTATGCTAAGAGCATGCTTATTGATGATATAGCAATTATGCTATAGACCGTGCTTATTTACTATATTAGCAATCATATTATTAGTTATGCCAGAACTCACAATTTCAATAGTGATTATTGATCGTGTTAATATATTATGTTCATGTATATTCTATGAAGTATTCTATTAATTATACTATTGGCCATATTGTCGCTAATTATGATGATATATATGCTCGGCAAGATCAAAGGATGATTATGATGATATATATATTCCTGGTAAGGCTGGAGGATGATTATAATGTTATATATATATACCTCTAGTAAGGATGGAGGATAATTATGATAATATATGTCCAGCAACGCTGGAGGATGATTATGATGATATAGTTATGATGATATATATATTTGTTAAGCAAGGCTAGAGGATGATTATGATGACATATATGTCTGGAAAGATAATAAGATGATTATGATGATATTTATAAAGATATTGTTGAACAACATCTATTAAACTATGATGATATACATATTATGATATGGTGACATTGAGGCGTGAGATTGACAATCTGACTATGTTGAAAATGAGGAAATAGTTATAATGTAGTATGATATTAATAGACTCTAGTGATGTATTGATTAGTTGATAAATATTGATTAGTTAATAAATATTGATTAGTTGATAAATATTGGTTAGTTGATAAATAATGACTAGATAATAAGTGGTGATTAATTGCATTATAAGAATTTGTTGATAAGTGATGTTTAGTCGGTAAAGGATGATTTATTAATACATGAGGATTAGTTGTCACGTGATGGTTAGTGAATAACTATTGATAAATTGAAAAATGATGAATATGGTAAATTAATATTTATTGTGAGGCATGACTTGAATGAATTCCAATTATATTATGAGAGTTGGTAAATGAAGGTGGTGGGTAACTCTATCTTTTTTTCACCTTCTAGGTTTATGGGGGATTGCGATGGGTTATTTACTTTTCTGCCCTAATTAGCGTATGGGATTCAATTTCATTGTTACGATTGCTTATGTTGATGCTTTACGTTATGTTATGCTATTAGTATAGTTTATTTTCTTATTTATGCACAGCGATATTCGAGTTACTTCAGGTTTGTCTATACCTTGACTTAGTTATGCTATTTTGCATTTTATCATATTTATATCATGATTTAGCTTAGTCGACCGATGATACGTTCTGAGTACTCATGGTTTGGGTACTCATACTACACTTTTGTACCTCCAGAGATAGTGTGAGCTCTTAAAGTTGGAGTGACCTATTTCCTCTTATCTTTCTATGACCTATCTTTTGTTTTGAGATAGATATTATTGACTATTCTAGATACTTAGGCAATATTATTATCACTAGATACTCTTGTGATGTCTCTACAAGGTCGTGGGATAGTATCTATGTATTGACTATCTTTAGCTATTTTAAATATTTTGGTTATTTAAAGTTGTGTTGTCGATTTGTGCCAATCTTGGGCATTTTCCACTAAATTAGCCCATTGTGTTTAGCTCTGGGTTACAGTTTGGCTTACCTTCTAGTGGGATAGAGTAGGTTTCAATATGACTTAAAATTGGGTCATGATAAATTGGTATTAGAGCCTAGCCTTCACCGGTATTGTTAGTAATAGAGAATTGTTTAGTGGAGTCTTGCAGATCAGAATGATGCCATATATTTCCTATCTTTAGGAGGCTATGGGACATGCTTAGGGGTTCTTCACTTCTTTCACTTATTTGGTGCTAAGAATATGAGTTAGTTTAAAGAACATCCTTTTAATTTAACTTTTTCGTAGATGGCTAGGACACGTGCTATCGCTACATGAGATGAGGGTCCCAAGGCCAGCCTAGGGATCCTTCTCCTATTTGTGGATAAACCAGAGGTAGTGGAAAACCACAATATGTGTCCCCAGCTAGGGTCCATGATAGGGGTCCTCCACCTGACCCTATTCCCGCTCTAGAGGGAGAGTTTCTTCCGCCTAAGCAAGTGGTAGGCCAGGGACTACCCAAGGTTCCATCAGGATTTATTTCCTTTTCAGTGCTCAGAGATGCCTTACTTTAGAATTTTTGGTTAGTTGGTGGTACACCGTGATAACGTCCAAGTGCACATGCAAGTGTACATGGTATATCAAGTAGTAAAGTGGCCTTCAAGAAAGCCGAGTATCGATCCCATAGGGACTGGTTCAACAATAATTCAATTTTAGTTCACAGATTAGATTTAATTGATGCATGAGTAACCAAAAAGAGAGTTTGTAAATTGTATCTAAAAGTAAAGTAAACAATGTGTAAAATAAAGTGCTTGAGATAATCAATGGATCAAAGCCCAGGGTTAAAGCATTTTGAACAATCATACTATGTTATTGAACTTCATTCATTAACTTTATTATCTTGGTTGTTGATTCATAGGGTTAATCGCAAGATCATGGTCTCCCAACCTCTAACCATTTACCTAATTTGGACATTACAACTACATCATTGAGCGGGGATGTAATAATACAATTAAGTTCTTTAAGCTATCATCCTACGTGTGAATCAAGCAAGTTATCTAAGTACATCCCTATCCTAGACACTAATTTAAATTCCTTATTTCATTAAAAAAAAATACAAACCATACTTTGTTTATTCCCATGTTCTATCTCCCTATTCCCTCTCTCAAGATCAAAAGGTAGACAATTGATATATTTTCTGGGTGATCGATCCATAAAATAGTTAAATCAAAGATAAAAATACAACCAATAACGATAAGCAAAATTAAACAACCTTAATTCAAAATGACAGTACTCATGTTCTTGGCTTTAACTGGGGAAAGGAGGTTTCTAGCCACTCATATTAATAATCATGATCCAAAAGGTTGAATACATGATATAATCAAATAGAATGCTAAATAGAAGAATGTAAGCCTAAATAAAACCTATAGTAGTATCTCCTTGATGTTCCAAGACGTCCCACGATTGCCCACAAAAGTGATTTTAGCATGTATTTATAATATAAGAAACCTAGGCCGTGTATACATAGGAGAAGGAAACTTTCGCCACATGTAAATAGAGGGGGCGTCACCTGCTCTATTGCCCCTCTATTGCACCACAATGGAGGGGACTGAGCCTGATTTATAGCACCGCTCCAAAAGAGGATGAATGGGTTCCATATCCTTCTATGGATGGGGCATCGCAAGCTAATCGCCTGCATACACTGGAATGTCGTTTTGCATCCAATATTTCTCCAAGTGTTCCTACGCTTCTTCCTTTGCCTTGTAGTGTTGCTTTCCCTTTATTTTCATCTTGTATATCCTCCATATATCACCATATTTAGATAACAAAGATTCCTATATAATCACACACCACGAATTAGATATCATATCCTCACCGATGAATAAAAAACACAAGCTAACACAAGGCTAGTTCATGTTGATCTTCAACTTATTGTTCCACCTATACACTTAATCAAATTTAAGTTTTCACATAATAAACAAGTTATTCCACTCATAATTACACATTTAAACCATTTGAAACTCCTTTAACACATTAGAATCAAATGAAACCAACTAGACACACAATTAGCTCAAGCTAATAAAACTAGTTTTCTCTATTGGACTCTAATTGATTCAATTAAGTACAAACTTATTTGAAAACACGTTAAACAATTGTAATCACATCCTTTGACACTTAAATTCTTATTTATATCATCATTAACTCATTTAGCACATGAATTGTACTCAAAATAAGACTAAATAATCTAGAATTGTCACACAAGAGTGCATAAATACACCCAACTTCACCACCTCACACTTAAAGCCTTGTTCGTCCTCAAACAACTCTTAACTCTAAGCATTAAAAGATAAGGAGACTCTACACTTCTACTTTATGCAAGACACTAAAGCTAGTACTATAATAATTATATAGAATGCAAGCTTCTACAATAAAATGTCATTTACATAATTGATAGCTCATGAACACTACTCCAAAACATCCTAGCCTCAAGAATTAACTCACCAATTGGAAAAATCATGCATATTGCTCAATCAAGGACATAATACAAATCACCCATATTCTTTAAACATGTGCCTCTCATAACAAGAGAGTTACCGAAAATCACTCACATAAAAGCAATTCATTACACAACGGATATAAGAATCAAGTTACACTCACACTCACAAGGAATTCACAAGCTACACATAATGACCCATAGGCTTTTCCTTAGTGTAGTGCTCCACTAATATCAGAAAGATGAACTTGGGATCAATTAGGTCTTTTCTAGGTTATAATGTAGGCTAAGGGATAGGTACGAACTATGTTGGAATAGTGACTATCTTCTGTAAGAGCTTTAATACATCACTTTTTACAATTAAAACCAATCTCCAACAACCAAATTACACCATTTTTGTCTACCTCATTCATTTTTTTTCACTCCATCTTACTAAGCTTATTCTCAACACTATGGTGGGATTATTTTATGCACAACTCATTCTATTTGAACAAATTTTTATTCTTTTCATTACTCAACTCTCCACACAATACATTACAATTCTTTTTGTACACCAATAACTATCACTTCAGGTGCTTTAAGTTCACCTTTTTCTTCTTTAATTTTCATACTTCTTACTTAATTTTTCATTAAAGTATCTAGGAGTTTTGGGTCAAATTATGGTCTATCAAATAAGGGATTAGGCTACACAAAAGGCTACCAAAGAAAAAGCTAAAGGCTCAATGGGGTTGACTAGGATAAAGCACAATGGTAGGTCAAAAAGAAGGTCTAAAACAAGGCTACAAAAGAAATTCCTATATTATCTCCTAAACCCACACTCTTTATATCGCTTTGCACACACACCCGTCAAGTTATAGACATTACATGCAACAAAGAACATTCAAATACCTCACACACACATGGCACATTCTCAACTCACATTGGATCATCATACACTCTTAACCAAAAAATAGCACAAATTCAAACTTTAAGCCAACAAGTACAAGAGTCATAAACATAAGCCTAGGAGTCTAAAAAGTAGCAATTCACATAATCAACATGCTTTTGGAATTAAAGAACTTGCACTATATAATCAAAATTAGCACCAACAAGAATATCTTACACGATTTTTTTTTAAATTGAGCCTATAATTGGGAATTTCCCCAGCCAACACTTAAAAATCTACTTTTCCCCTAAAGTAAACTTAAAAGTAAGAGATAGAATATACCATAAGGCCTCTAGGCGTAGCTAGTAGCATAATTATATATCAAGTAGGTCCATAGAACCCCACACTCAGTTTTTTCCATGCTTCTTAGCTCAGGTTTTTGGTACTCAAATTTACCATCAACCTATGAATCAACAAAACAAAAACTACTTAAAGTAAAAATTTTAAAAATTGAAAATAAAACATACCTACTAAAACTGGGTTACCTCCCAAGTAACGCCTAATTTAATGTCGCGACACGATCCAACTAACGACTTAGTCATTCCCTTTCTTTATATTTCTCACACTTAGTCTCCATCTTCTTATTTTTTTACCCCTCTTGGGCATGAACACTCAAAGGTACCTGATTTTTCAAATTTAGCCTTTTCAAGCTCATTAATTTGTATTATATTAGGCTATGGTGGTTTAGGCTTAGGTAACTCAATGATTGTGTTTGACAAGGCCCTTGATGGATTAACCACCCTACACTCATCCTCTTTAATTATAGAAATTATACATAAGTCTTTATAGCAGGATAGTGTGTTAAGTGATTTATAAACTTCAAAAACTACCTCTTCATCCTCCAACCTCATTTTGAGCATACCCTCTCTTACATTAATCAAATATACTCTAGTTGTTAAGAATGGATTCTCTAAGATGATTGGTACATATTCTTCTGCCTTCAAATCAAGAATAATAAAGTGAGTAGGAATAATGAATTTATCAGCTTTTATGAGGACATCCTCTATGATTCCTTTTGGATGCTCTATGATTCCATTTACAGGCTACATCAGTACAGAGCTCGGTTTTGGCTTTCCCAAGCCTAATGTATTGAACAAAGATAGGGGCATCAAGTTAATACTTGTGCCTAAATCACTAAGTTCCTATACCACCTCATTGTTGCCAATTTTAATGGAGAGAATGAACTTTCCTACATCATTTAATTTTGTAGGGATTTTCTGTGTTACCACCGAACTACACTCCTCAATGAGTGTTATTGCCTTCACGTCCTACAATTTTACCTTATTATCAACCATATCAATCAAGTACTTATCATACTTAGGAATACCCTACAAAATATCTAACAAAGGTAAGTTAATATTAAGCTCTCTGAACGTGTCAAAGATCCTCTTGAAACAAGGATCCTCCTTTGCTTTTCTGTATTTTTGTGGGAAAGGGAGTTGCAGTATTTGCTTCTCCACTTCTGCAGCAACTTTTTTTCAAGTTCTCAGACTTCTTTGATTTTTCAACACTTTGTCATTTACTTATTTGGGTACCAGATCAGCATTTACCTCCCCAGTTGGCTTTGGAGGTTCTCCCTAAAGCTCTTTACCTCTCCTCAAAGTTATTGACATAACTTGTTTTAGATTTTTTTATATTGGGTGGAAAACCACCCTAAGGCCTAGTATTCAGTTCCTGTTATAACTACCTCAACTCCAGCTCCAAGCTTTTTGGTGCCACTTGATAGTTCTTTACATCCGTAGCCAATTGTGTCTGATTAGCTAGAACCTACTTCATCATCTCTTCCAAGTTTCTAGTTTATAGATTCGGTTAAGCCTATTGTTGCTAAAATTATTGTGGTTGTTAGGTATTCCACAGCTAATTAGTGGCTGAGATTGCCACTTTATGTTGTAGGAGTTACCGTAATTAGGCCTCTAAAGATTTCATCCATGCATCACAGATTCCAGATGTGATGCACACATAATAGCTATATGGACACTATTTCTAAAGATTTCATACCAACCTGTAGCTTGTTGGATTGCATTGACTGTGGCCGCAGTTTGTGCTACTACCAACTTCAAACTACTTATTTGATTTTGAAATACAGATAACTAAGCAGATATGGCAGTGAATTGATCAACCTCTAATACACCTGCAATTCTTTTTGTAGTACTCCTTGACTTTGAATGCCACTCAGGATTCCCTTATGCAATGCATTTTAACAAGGTACATAACTCATCATAAGTCATCTCAAGAGCTTAACCACTTGTATCTAAATCTAACAATATTTTTGTATCATGGTCAAGATCCTCTACAAAAGTATGAGAAAGTACCTCGTTGGACTATTGATGATACAAAAAGTCCCAAAGAAGAGCCTTAGAGGATAAAGATTCTTGTATAGCTTCTATTTAAAGCACACTATCTCACTGTGAAGTCTCCCAGTCTTATCAGATAGAAAGAACTGAATAAGGAATTTTCTTGCCATGTCATCCAATGGTGTGATTGAATTTTTTGATTCCATATTCAACCACTTTTTTTCTTCCCTAATCAGTGAAAAGGGGAATAGATTCATTCTCATGTAGTCTGCATTCACACCCGTAGGGATAAATGTGTCATTGATATCTAGAAAATTTCACAAGTGACCTGTGGATCTTCATATGAAAGCCTTGTGAACTATCCATTGCTAATCAAAAGTTGTACCATATTTTGTTTGAGCTCAAAATTGCCTCAAGCTGTTGGTTTCTAAAATGGGGAGTTCAAATTTGTTGGAAGTGGAATTACCACTTCCCTAACTTTCCTATGGGTTGTTTGTTCTTCAGCCATTGGAGCAGGATTTTTAGGATCTTCTTGGATTTGAAGAATTTAGGGGAGAAAGATTACTTCTCTTCTTCATTAATGGAAAAATTGCTTAGGTTCGAAGCTTGTTTCAACCAAGGCCTGATCCTTTGCCAGCTTACTACTTTGTAAACCTATTTCCTTCAAATATACAACCAAGACCAAGCATAAAAACACCAATGAAATCTAAAACTAAAAACTAAAATAAAATAGTTTCCAAATTTAAAGTCCTTGACAACGACGCCAAAAACTTGACAACGCCCAAGCACAAATGCAAGTGCATGTGGTCTATCAAGTAGTAAAGTAGCCTTTAAGAAAGTCGAGTATCAATCCCACAGAGACTTCGTTCAACAATAATTAAATTTCAATTCATGGTTTAGATTTAGTCGATGCAAGAGTAGCTAAAAAGAGAGTTTGGAAATCATAACTAAAAGTAAAGTAAACAATGCATAAAATAAATTACTTAAGACAATCAATGGAGTAAAGCCCAGGGTTAAAGAATGTTGAACAACCATACTATGTTATTGAATTTCATTCGTTAACTTGCTTATCTTGTTTATTGATTCATAGGGTTAATCGTATGATCAAGGTTTCCCAACCTCTAACTGTTTACCTAATTTGGACATTACAACTACATCATTAAGTGGGGATGTAATAATCCAATTAAGTTCTTTAAGCTATAATCCTATGTGTGAATCAAGTAAGGCATATAAGTACATCCATATCCTAGACACTAATTTGAATTCCTTATTTTATAAAAGAATACAAACCAAACTTTGTTTATTCTCATGTTCTATCTCTCTATTCCCTCTCCCGAGATAAAAAGGTAGACAATTGATATATTTTTAGGGTGATCGATCCATCAAATAGTTAAAGCAAAGATAAACACACAACCAATAATGATAAGCAAAATTAAATGACTTTAATTCAAAACAATAGGACTCATGTTCTTGGCTTTAACCCCGGAAAGGAGGTTTCAATCCATTATTCATTGTCATAATCATGATCAAAAGGTTGAATACATAATATAATCTAATAGAATTCTAAATAAAAGAATGTAAACATAAAAAATGTGTAGTGGCAGATCCTTGATGTTCCAAGACATCCCAAGATTCCTCATAAAAGTGTTTTGAGCATTTATTTATAATAGAAGAAACCTAGGCTATATATACATAGGAGAAAGAAACTTTGGCCGTATGTAGGTAGAGGGGGTATCTCCTGCTCTATTGAACCACAATGGAGGGGGGTGAGCCTGCTTTAGAGATCCACTCTAAGTGAGGCTGTGCGGGCTCCATAGCCTGTTATGGTTGGGGTATCACAGGCTAATTGCTTGCACATACTGCAATGTCCTTTTACGTCCAATATTTCTCTAACTGTTCCTACACTTCTTTCTTTGCCTGGTGGTGGTGTTTTTCCTTGGTTTTCAGATTTTATATCCTAAATATATCACCATATTCAACTCAAAAATCTTCCTACATAATCATACACCAAGAATTAGAGATCATACAACACAATATCCCCATCGATGAATCAAAAACACTTGATCTTCAACTTATTGTTTCACCTCTACACTTAATCAAATTGAACTTTACACATCATCAATAAATTATTCCATTCTTAATTACACATTTAAACCATTTGGAACTCATTTAAAATATTAGAATCAAATAAAACCAACTAGACACACAACTAGATTAAGCTAGTAAAACTAGTTTTCTCGATCGAACTCTAAATGACTTAATTAATTACAAAATTGTTGGAAAACATGTTGAACAATTGTAATCATGTCCGTTGATACTTAAATACTTATTTATATCATCATTCACACATTAAGCACATGAATTATCCTTAAAACATGACTAAATAAGTTAGAATAGCACACTAGAGTGCATAAATACACCCAATATCAAATTGTCTGATGGTGCACTATCTAAGGATCAAAGTGGAATGGAGGTAGGGCGCAACCCATAGCTGTGGCTCCTAGAGTGTTGGTCTCTCCTGCATCGGAGGTTGCCCAACCAATAGTTCCTTATAAAGTTGTTTTCCATCCTACTATACCTACTGATGAGAAGAATATGTTGGATATATTCTTAAGATCCACACAAGGATGCAAATAAGTTTCTGATTTATTGTGATTATAGGCTCCATAATTTTGGCCTAGTTGAGAATTATGGTGTGTATTACACCACATCTTAATTGGACTTAGATGATCGACATTATTGGAGAGGTTATTTGGATTCTAGACTAGCTAGATCTTCTCCTTTGATGTGGGCTCAGTTTTTTGAGATGTTCCTAGAGAAGTACATGCCTCGAGCCTTAGCGATTTTTTAAGAGTTTAGTTCTCTAGATTAGATCAGGGCTCCATGACTATAGTTGAGTATGAGGCACATTTTCATAAGTTGGCTAGGCATGCAACTTTTATTCTTGATACTAAGTATAAGAGAGTTTATTGCTTTCTTAGAGGGTTGAGACTTTCCCTTCATATATATACTCAGATTTTGGTAATTACAAGTAGGTCTTTTGCAGAGGTATCTAATCATTCTCATCTTATAGAGAAGATGCATTGTAAGGCTCGTGGAGAAAGCAATAAGAGGCCTAGAAATCAGGGCAGTTTTAGTGGGAGCCATAGTAACTCCCAATTTGGAAGTAGTTATTTTCATAGTAGATATCCTCCGCATCTATTCTAACAGCCTCAGCATCATCCTACTTGACCCGTTTAGGCAGTCTTTAGATTATTGACGAAGGTCAGTCTAGTGCTAGTGATCCCCCTGGTTAGGGAAGTGGTTAGTCTTTGAGAGGTTCATTATCTATCATTCTAGACATGATGATTATTTTGGGTCAGCTAGATTTGTTGGGTTTGGTTCATCTCAGGTGATATATTATAGTTGTAGAGCTCATGGTTACTATTTAGGAGATTTTCCTTATTGTGGGGTGATTATTGATGAAGCTTAGAGTGTTTCCCCTATTAGAGAAAATCATCCCTCAAAAAGAGGTAGTTCTCAAGGTTGTAAGGGTGGTTTCCAGGGTACATAAAGAGGTTCTCAAGCAGGCAGGACAGATGGTCGTTTAGGAGCCCAGCCAGGTAGCGAGCGTGGTTAGTTGTATGCAGTACGTGCTAGATCGAGGCTGAGTCTTTGAATACTATTATTATAGGTATGGTTTTAGTATGCCATTAATCATCTCTTGGTTTATTTGATCTGATATCTACATATTCTTATGTATTTTCTTACTATGCTCCATGATTAGAGTTATTTTAGGAATTATTATCTGTGTCCTGATGTGTATCTACTCGTATGGGTGATTCTTTAGTAGTGGATTAGGTATTCAAATTATGTGTTATGACTGTTAGAGACATTGATACTCATACTGATCTTATTATTCTAGATATGGTGGATTTTGATATAATTCTAGGAATAGACTGGTTATCCCACTATCATGTGGTCATGGATTGTTTTGCCAAGAGAATTAGCTTAGTCATACCCAATATACCCCCAGTCAGGTGGCAAAGAGTGCTTAGCTATGAGCCAATGGGGATTATTTCTTATGTTCATACTAGGAGGCTTATTTTAAGAGGTTGCGAGTTTTATCTCTCTTATATTTGTGATACTACTGTGGGAGTCCATTGCTTGACTCTATTCCTATAGTTTGTGATTTTCCTAATGTGTTCCCTACAGACGTACCTATTATTCCCCCTATCCATGAGATTGAGTTTGTTATTAATCTTGAGCCTACAACTAACCTATTTCTATGGTACCTTACTACATGGCTCTTGCCAAGATTAATAAGCTAAATTCTCAGCTTTAGAATATTTTGGGTAAGGGTTTTATTAGATCGAGTATGTCTCTTTATGGAGCCCCTATATTATTTGTGAAGAAGAAGATAGCTCCATACATATATGTATTGATTATAGGCAGCAAATAAGGAGACGGTGAAGAACCGTTATCCTATGACTCACATTGATGATTTGTTCTAATAGATTCAGGGAACGGGAGTGTTTTCTACGATTGATTTTAGATCTAGTAACCATCAGTTGAGAATTCGGGCAGAGGATATCCCAAAGATAGCTTTTAGGACCCATTATGGTCATTAAGAGTTCCTGGTAATGTCCTTTGGCTTGACTGATTCCCCAATCATATTTATGGATCTGATTAACCAAGTGTTCATACCTTGTTTGGATTCTTTTGTGATTGTATTGATCGATGACACCCTTGTGTATTCGAGGAGTAGAGATGAGCATGCATAATATTTGAGGATTGTGCTCCAAACTTTAAGAGATCATGTGCTTTTTGTCATGTTCTGTAAGTGTGAATTTTTTCTTTAGTTGGTGATATTTCTTGGACATGTGGTTTCTAAGGAAAGGATTATAGTAGCCTAGCTAAGATTGAGGAAATTCATGATTGAGCTAGACCTACATCTCCGACTGGGGTTCATAGGTTTATTGGTGTAGCCGATTACTACAAATGCTTCATTGAGGATTTTCTGCAATTTTAGCACCTATGACCAGACTGACTGGGAAAGAGGTTCCTTTTTAATGGTTTGAGGAGTGTAAGTCAAGCTTTTGAAAGCTGAAGGATTTCCTTACATCAGTTCTTATTTTAGCTCTTCCTGTAGAGGGGAGGGATTCACTATGTATTGTCATACTTTTGGTGTTGGACTAGGTAATTTTTTATGCAGTAGGTTGTGTTATCACTTATGCGCCGAGACAACTTAAGGTTCATGAGTTCAACTACCCCACTTATGATTTGTAGTTAGCGGTGGTAGTTTTTGCGCTTAAGATTTGGAGGCATTATCTCTGTGGTGTGTATTGTGTGATTTTCATTGATCATTGTAGTATTTAGCATTTTATGACCCAAAGGGGTCTTAATGATAGACAGTATAGATGGATGGAGTTTCCTTAGGATTATGATATCTCTATCTTATATCATTTGGGTAAGGCCAATGTGGTAGCAAATTCCTTAAGTCGAAAGACAGTGAGTATGATTAGCTTGTCTTTTATTTCAGTTTCTTAGAGGCCTCATGGGACATTTAGTCCTCAGCCAATTTGATGGTTCGCCTTGATATTTCAGACCCTAAGAGGATTCTTTGTAATGTTGAGGTAAGATTTTTGCTTTTTGAGAAGATTCGGGATCATCAATATGAGGATAGTAAGCTTTGCTTCCTTTGTCATCAGGTGGTAAGAGGTGATTTTGAGGGGATCACCCTAGATTTTGAGGTCGTTTTGATATTGGATAGTCGCATTTGTGTCTTGATAATCGATGACTTAATCCAGTTGATTATGTATGAGGCTCACAACTCTAGATATTCTATTTATCCAGGCATAGTAAAGTTGTATAGAGACTTGATACAACATTACTGGTGGAGTGGCATATACAAAGAAGGGGTAGATTTTGTAGCTTGTTGCCTATGTTGTCTGCAATAAAGGCCGAGCATCAGTGAAAAGGTGGATTTATTCAAAAATTGCCCACTGCCAAGTGGAAAGGGGAGTGAATTACCGTGGATTTTGTTAGTATTTTGTATTGTACTTATTATGGTTTAGATGGTATTTGGCTCATCATGAATCTATTGACCAATTCAGTCTATTTCATTCCTATTCAGATGTGTTTTAGTGCTGAGAGGTTAGCCCTTAGCTATGTTCATGAAATAGTTTATTTGCATGGTGTGCCTATATCTATTGTTTTGGATTGGGGTTTAGTTTTCACTTTTATCTTTCTGAGATATTCTTAGAAGGAGTTAGATACTCAGGTGGATCTTAGTATAACCTTCTATACTCAGACTGATGTCTAGTCCAAGCAAACTATTCAGGTGCTTGAGGATATGCTCTAACCATGTAATATGGATTTTAGAGGCCAGTGGGAGAATCACTTTTCCTTCATAGAGTTTATTTATAACAACAATTATTATATAAGAATTGAGATGGCACTTTTTGAGGCTTTGTATGGTAGGAGATGTCATTCTTCAATTGGATGGTTTGAGACTTCTGAGATTCTCCCCCATGGTACTGACTTGCTTTAGGAATCATTAGATAGAGTTAGGGTAATTCAGGATAAGTTGCGAGTAGCTTAGAGTAGGTAGAATGCCCATGCAAATCGTAGGCTTTGTGCCTTGATATTTGGAGTTGATAGTCGAGTATTCCTCCAAGTATCGCCCATGAAGGGTGTGATAAGGTTTGGGAGGAAGAGCAACCTCAGTCCTAGATATTGAACCTTTTAAGATTCTTTGCATAATGGTGACGTGTCTTATGAGTTAGCTTTACCTCCATATTTTATTGTTGTCCATCAAGTTTTCCATGTTTCCATGTTGCAACAATATATTCCTGATCATCTCATATTCTTAGACGGGACTCAGTCTAGTTCGATGAGATTTGACTTTCGTGGAGGAGCCTGTGCTTATTTTATCTAGTGATGTTATTCGGTTGCATACTAGGGAGATTTCTATAGTTAAGGTTCAATGGAGGCACTGACCAACTTAGGAGGCCACTTGGGACATGGAGACCGAGATACGGACACAATATCCTCACCTGTTCGAGGCTTCAGTTACATTCTAATCCTTAAATTTTGCAGACAAAAGTCTCTTTAGTAGTGTATATTGTAATGACTCTTTAGGTCATTTCCATATTTCAACTTATTTTTGCTGTTAGAGCTTTCTATAGTTTCCCCAAGTCATTTGACTTGCTGGAATTGACAGTTTGGTTAGTAGGCATTTCATTTTGTTATTAGTATCATTTCCCTATTTTAAAGTGTTTGCTGGTTCCAAAGGGCCACTAGGCAAAAGCATCGCTCAAATGACCTTGAATGCTAATTCTGCTATTCCAGCAGCTCTAGAATATCGATTTTCGGCTAGGTGGAACCTTTGGTTTGAGTCCCAAGGCGCTCGATCTTATTTTGACCAGTTGGTCTAAAAGTTAAGAAAATGAAAATTTGTTGTGGGTCCACTTTTTTGTCAAAAAGACCTCGGATGGAAATTTTGACTATGCGATTGAGTCTGAAACATTGTATTTGTTAAGGTTTCATAGGTTGTTTGCGTATACGGGATTTTTGATGAATTTCAAGGGCTTGACAAAGACTTGAAATATTCCAAGTCTACTAATGTATCTGGCGCATGGTGATAGCGATGGTTTTGTCTATGATAGAGACACTTTTGTGCAACCCAAAGTATTTCAATAGCGATGGTTTTTGCCATGATAATGACTCCTTTGTGTAGCCCAACATATCGCAATAGCCATGGTTATGGCTGCAATTACAACACTTTTTTGCAGCGCAAAGTATCGCGATAATGATGGTCTTGGCTACAATGGAAACTCTTTTTTACAACCCAAACTATCGTGATAGTGATACCTATTGTTGCTACAGCAACTCGTGTGATAGTTGCAATATATTGCGATAGCGATACCCGAGAGCCTGGTATGGGTATAAATACCCATTTAGACCAATTTCGCCCATTCTTCATTCATTTTCTTGAGAGATAATACCCTAAATAGTGAGATATCTTTGTAACAACCAAAAATTGCCTCCCGAGATGTCACACGGTGCTTAAGGCTACAAGTAGCCCCAAACTAACCCTTTGAGCCTGTTTCTACTACTAACACTCATTTCAAGATGAAATAATTCAAACACTAGCATAGTCATATCATATGAAAGGAAATACGGAGAAAATGCTTGGTCCAAATAAACTAGAAATAACAACATAGTCTGTCAAAATATGGAGATGTCTTAATATAGGCCTCGAACCATAAGGACTCACCACTGTAGGAATGTAGATAGAGGTACTCAGAAATTACTAATGAGATTAGGACTGAGCACCTGAACCTACATTATAAGACAATGTAGCACATAGAAGTA
The DNA here is from genome assembly GCF_002878395.1 of Capsicum annuum. Taxonomy (NCBI): domain Eukaryota; kingdom Viridiplantae; phylum Streptophyta; class Magnoliopsida; order Solanales; family Solanaceae; genus Capsicum; species Capsicum annuum. The sequence goes on along the minus strand of NC_061120.1, from coordinate 57,762,102 downwards.
TATGTGGATCAGCACTTGAGAATGTACTGAGTATCTGGGGGTGCATACATTTATATAAAACAACATCAATACTCTTTAATCAAATCATGCATGTAATAAGTAATGACTCACATGGATTGAATAAGTATAAAATGTAAAGCTCATGAATAATGTAAAATGGAACATGTAACACAATCTTGTGAGTCATTATACTTTTAGCTTAGATATTTGTACTCTTCTCTTATTCTCATTACTCAAGTCTAAAGGAAACTTTAAGCAATACTTTCAACTCATGCATGTCTCATGGAGAGTAAAACTTCTTCAATGCTCAAGAACTCATAACTCTTTTGAACTCCAATACTTGGAATTTGGAATCATATAACTTTGGAACATACTTGAAGGCATTTCATTCACATTAGGAAAATATCTCATTTCAAGCTTTAGGTAAAACTACTAATATCAAGGGAAAGTATTTTAGTTTTAAAGGAAAATATCTTATCTCAAATCTTTAGTTTTAAGAGATATTCTCTTAATCGACATAAACCATCTGAGCTATATGGAGTCCAATGTTTTTTCCTCCTAAGGAAGAGACCCCACGTTCGGGAGGAGCGTCACACTCTTTGCCAGGGAGTATAACCTCAATTCAATGATCACTTATATCGGCCTCGGGCCTAATATCTAGGCCTTAGGCCCAACAATCATCACGACCTTTGCCCAACCTATGGTGGAACGTAGTTCTGGGGTAAGAAATCGTGGTAACTTACCCAACTCGGTGCTAAATACTACTCTCTTTAGTTTATCACACTCATCTCATGAAAATCCACTTTAGAATAATCTCATGGTTCAATAAGAACCCAATAATCAAATCTGTAATCTCATGTAGTAGAGTGGATTTCAAAACTCAATGACTATTAGGTCAAAACATTTCTTAATAATCTCAGAATACTCAAATCATGGGTGCTTATAGCACAATAGTTCATAAAATCTCAAATCTCAAGTAGGTCTTAATAACCCATAATTCAATCTCAAGTTAGAACTCATCAAAAGCATAATAGATAGCATATAGATTCATAACTCATGTAGAAATCTGGAAATTTCAGCAATTTATCTCAAAATCTCAACATAATCATATACTTCAATGTTTCAAACATTTCTACTATTAACTTCTTAAGGATTAAAATCATAGGATATAGACCCAGCTGTAATTTCTCAAGAAAACATGTGAAAATCATGCCATTAGACTCTCAATTCATTGGAAGCATCAAAATATTGTAATCAATAACAATGGGTGAAAGACCCTAATTCAATTTGATATAGTATCTCATAAATTAAAGAGAATTGTAGTTTAAATAATACTTTGGGCACAAGGATGAAAGGATTACCCTTGTTCAAAACTCCACATACCTTGAATTAGAAGCTTTGGATGAACTCTCGCTTTTGGAACTCTATTCGTACTCCTGAATGAGGGTTCTTGAAACCTTTGACTTGGGAACCTTGAATCTTGACTGAATTTAGAAGATCTATGGTGGATTCTTGAGATTCTTGGAAGAGGTTTTGGATACTTAGGGTTCTTGTTGAGAGAAAACTTAATAAAAACTTCATAGAATGATTGTAATTGACTTCAATTTGGTGTTTGCACGGTTTAAGAGGCTTGAAAAAAGTCCAAAGTACCCTTTTTAACTTCTATACGAAGCTAGAATGACTGAACTGGGAACCTAATTTTATGGGCCACCACGACGCGCCACTATCAAGGTGGCTCATTGGAAATTGACAAATGGGAATCTGGGAGTCACGGCGATGCGGAGCCATTGCATTGTCCTGGGACCTGGAACTTCAGTGAGAAGTGTCACAATCGTGCTAGGCAACTGAAAATTAACTAATGAGAAATTGGGGTCCTCCGTGATGCACCACTATCACAGAGTTCTACTGGAATTTGAAAATTTTCAAATAGACCCTCTCTGCGATGCGCCAAGAACTAAGATGACGTTGTTTTACGACTAGGAAGTAAATTAGCTAAGGGCGTCCGAAGATTCGATCAACTGGTCTATAAAAGCTTCTGGAACTAGAAGAAGGAATGTTGGAGCTATTCCCTTAGTGAAATCTCTGTCCTACTACACGCGTCGGTCTTTCCAACTCGACATGTGATCTCAACCTCCTCATTACGAGGCGGGCAATGGAATGAAACCGTCGGATGCTAATCCTAGGTTCACGAATCCGAAGAAATCAAACTGACTTACTGTCCTCGGAGACATTTCAGAGGTCTTTGATAGAGTTCAATCAGCCCTTTTCCACAGTTAGAGGAGTGGCCATCATACCGGGGTATCGGATATGGGCAAATCTTATATCTATGGAAAGCTTATCAAATTTTCCCATGTGATAAAAATTCAAAATTAGGGAAATTCTACATGGTTAATATGATACTCATTTAGCAAGTCACTTCTCAATCTTTTATGGCCGGAATTACGCCTCACTTGACAAGCCCTAAGGTTCATTCTACGAGAGAATTTTGCGGGGTCTTACAATATCTCCCCCTTGGAAACATTCGTCCTCGAATGTCGCTAGTTAGACTAGGAACACAGGAAAAACAGAGTACACATAGCTGAAGAAATATTTTTTTTTGGTAAACAGCTCAAAATCTCTCTAAACTCTTGAATACCTCAAAAATTGCAAGAACTCATGCAAGAATAGATACATGGCTGAAATTTAGATTAGAAGGGCTGAATTAAGGAAGAATAATACCTTCAGATTGATCTAAACTCATAGAAAAGTGGTGCGATTACTTGACTCGCATGTCTGTTTCTGCCTCCCAAGTAGCGCCCTCAACTGACAGGTTCCGCCACAAAACTTTGACTAAGGGAACCTCTTTGTTTCTTAGCCTATAGATCTGAAATTCTAGGATCTCAACATGAATTTCATCTAATGAAAGATTATTCTAAATATCAGCACTCTCTGAGGGATCTACTACAACAGAATCACCAATATGTTTTTTAAGCATGGAGACATGAAAAACAGGATAAACAGCTGACAACTCTGCAGGCAACTCAACCTCATAGGCTACTTTACCAACACGGCTCAAGACTCTATATGGGCCAACATAAAGGGAACTAAGATTTCCCTTTTTACCAATCCTCTTCACCCCTTTCATAGGTGAAATCTTCAAGTACACCAAATCACTCACTTTAAACTCAAGATCTCTTCTCCTCACATTGGTATATGAATTTTGACGACTCTTATTTGTCTTTAACCTCTCTCTAATCAACTTAACTTTCTTCATATCTTCAAATACTGCATCAGGCCCAATCACGGCAGCCTCACCCACTTCAAACCAACCTATGGATAATCTACATCTTCTATCATACAAGGCCTCAAATGGTGCCATCCCAATGCTAGCATGGTAACTATTGTTATAGGAAAACTCTATCAATGGCAATTGTTCATCCCAACTACCTTTGAAATCAAGAGCACACATCCTCAACATATCTTCTAGGGTTTGAATGGTCCTATCAGCTTGACCATCTGTCTGCGGATGAAAAGTGGAACTTAAAAGAACTTGGGTACCAAGACCCTGCTGAAATGCCCTCCAAAACTAAAAAGTAAATTAAGTGCCCTTATCCGAAATGATGGATGAGGGAACTCCATACAGCATGACTAACTCCTGGATATATAATCTGGCGTAATCCTCAGCTGTATAAGATGTGAGTACGGGCAAGAAATATGCAGACTTAGTCAGCCTATCCACAACAACCAAAATAGAATCATGATGACGATGAGAAAGAGGTAACCCGGTCACAAAGTCCATATTCACCACCATGCACTTCTAAGTGGGTATAAAAAATTCTTGCATCGCACCACCAGGTCTTTAGTGATCTACCTTAACCTGTTGGCACATTGCACATTTTGCTACAAACCCAGCTATATCCTTCTTCATGCCATTTCACCAATAGATTTCTCACAAGTCGCGGTACATCTTGGTAGTGCCAGGATGAATGGAATACCACGCGCCATGCACTTCAGCCATAATTCTCTGTCTCAGATCATCAACACACGAAACACACAATATACCCTACAATCTCAATATTCTATCTCCCCTCTTGGGAGAAAACCTCTATCTTTTGGTCCTTAACTATCTCCTTCAGTTTGACCAAAGTAGGATCTCTATCTTGCTTCTCCTTCACTTTCAAAACTAAAGAGAATTCGGAACTACTTTGCACCAAAGTACTTCCTCAGCTGAATCAAGCAACCTAACACCCAATCTAGCCAAATAATGCATATCACGAGCTAACTCTTTCTTACCTTCCTCTATATAGGCAACACTACCCATAAATAATCTTCTAAGGGCATCCGCTACTACGTTGGCCTTGCCCAGTGATACAATACACGCAGATCATAGTTTTTTAAAAACTCTAACCACCTCCTCTGCCTAAGATTCAACTCTCTCTGAGTAAACACATACTGCAGGCTCTTATGATCAGTAAACACATCAACATAAACACCATAAAGATAGTGTCTCCAGATTTTTAAAGCAAAGACCACAGTAGCTAACTCAAGATCATGGGTTGGGTAATTCTTCTCATACAGCTTAAACTGTCTGGAGACATATGCTATAAGCTTACCTCTTTAAATTAACATATCACCCAAACTAATTCTAGAGGCCTCACAGAACACCACAAAACTATATGTACCATTAGGCAAAGTTAACACAGGGATGAAGTAAGTCGAGTCTTCAACTCCTAAAAACTCTTCTCACAGGAATCTTACCACTGGAACTTAACTTTGTTTTGGGTCAAACGGGTCATGGGAGATGCAATAGAGAAGAAACATTCAACAAAACAGCGGTAGTAGCTCGCTAGATGCAAGAAACTTCTAATATTAGATGGAGAGATAGGTCTAGGCCAATTTCTTACAGATTCTATCTTTTGGGGATCAACTCTAATACTTTCGAATGAAATAATATGACCCAGAAAGCCTACAGACCTTAGCCAAAATTCACACTTACTGAATTTGGCAAACAACTAATGACCTCTAAGAGTTTGCAAGACAATTCTAAGGTGATCTGCATGATCATTCTCATTGCGGGAGTACACAAGGATGTCATCTATGAACACTATGACAAACATATCAAGATATTACTTCAAAACTCGATTCATGAGGTCCAGAAAAGCTCTTAGGGCATTGGTTAGCCAAAAAACATGACTAGAAACTCAAAGTGACCATAGCAGATTCGGAAGGCTGTCTTTGGAATATCACATTCCCTTACTTTAAGTTTATGATAGACGGATCTAAGGTCTATCTTAGAGAAATAACTTTCTCCTTGCAACTGATCAAATAGGTCATTAATTCTTCGAAGAGGATACTTATTTTTTACTGTGACCTTGTTAAGATGATGATAGTCAATGCACATACACAAAGAACCATCTTTTTTTAGCATGAATAAGGCAGGTGTACCCCAAGAAGAAATACTGGGCCTAATGAAACCTTTGTCTAAAAGATCCTTAAGTTGCTCTTTCAACTTCTTAAGCTCTACAAGTGCCATATGGTATGGTGGAAGAGAAATAGGTCGAGTATCAGGAAGAAGTTCAATCCCAAATTCTATCTCTCTATCTGGAGGTACCCCTGGGAGATCTTCTAGAAAACCATTTAGAAACTCATTAACAATATCAACTGACTGAATAGTTGGAGCCTCGGACTTAGTGTATTTAACTCTAATTAGGTGATAGATGCAACTCTTGGATATTATATTTTTGGCTTTAAGATAGGAGATAAAATAACTCTTGGGAGATACCGAACTACTGTACCACTCAAAAGTTGGTTCATCAAGAAAGTGAAACTTGACCACACAGGTACAATAGTTCATAGATGCATAATAAGAATGAAGCCAATCCATACCCAGAATAAGGTCAAAATCAACCACGTCTAAATCTATCAAATTAGCAAGTATGACTCTATAAAGAACAGTAACAGGACAATCTCTATACACTTGTTTAGCAATAATTGATGCCCCTATGGGTGTGGTGACTAGGAAAGGCTCAGGAATCTTTTCAGGACTTATTTTGAAATTCATAGTGACAAGTGGGGTCACATAAGAAATACTTGACTCGGGGTCCAACAACACATAAACATCAAGATAAAAGACACGGAGCATACCAATAACAATATTAGGAGAGTCCTCCTACTCCTGATGGGATGGTAAGGTACAAAATCTGTTCTGGCACTGACCACTAGTAGTGCTAGATAATGAGCCCTGAATAGGGGCAAGATGTGGTACAGGAGCTTGTGCACTAGTAGTTTGTGCCTGAGGTCGGGTATCTCTGTTCCCCTGTCTAGCATGAGGATAATCTCTAAGTCTGTGACCCTGTTTGCCACAACCAAAACAGCCCCTCAAATCTATGAAACACTCACCGGGATGATCCCTACCACACTTACCACGAGAAGAATAACGGGGCATGTTACCAACACTATTCTACGACCTAGACATAAAGGATATGCCTCCTTGCTCCTGCCTTCTTCTAGGCATGGGAGCACTAGCTAATAAAGGAACTGGCATAGATGGACATCTCTAAAATTGAAGAAGGTTATCTCCATAGAACCTAGGCTGGCTATACTCATGTTACTCATATATAGCCCTCTTGTTACCCCTCACTCTATCTCTTTCTCTAAACTTATCCACCTTTATCTGTTGGGCATACATCATTAACCTAGCCAGATCTATATCCCGATGTAGTATCACAATTCTGAACTCCTTCAGTACCAACCCAAAAACACTAATCACAAACTTGCTTATACTATCCTGGGTGTCAGAAATAAAATCAGAAGCATACTTGGCCAACTGGTTGAACTTCAAGCAGTACTCCTTAATAGTTATGGAGCCCTGTCTCAAGTTCATGAACTCCTTAATATTTGTTTCCCTTATCTCTAGCGGAAAGAACTTGTCCAAGAATGTATCTTGGAACACCTTCCAAGTCATAGGAGCAACATCCTCACCTCTACCCTTCCTCCACGATACAACCCAGTCATAAGCTATGTCCTTCAACTTGTAAGATACCAACTAAACACTTTCTTCCTTAGAAACATGCATCACCTGTGTGATCTTTATCACCTCCTAAAGGTAAAACTGTGGGTCCTCATCTGCCTTAGATCCATAAAACTCTGGTGGATTCATACGCATAAAATCATAAATCCTAGCTGCAGCTAGATCCCCTCCCTACTGATTAGCAACTGCAACCTGGTTATTGGCCCAAACATTGGCGGTGACTACTTGGGCTAATGCCAGAAAGGCCGCCCAAAACTCAGTATGAGACACCATCTCATTCAAAGGATCAACAGGTGAGGGTTACTCATCATTGTTTCTGCAGACATTTGCTCTTTGTAGAGGCATTTTCTGAAAATAGAAGAGCATGAATTATTAGACGAGAGGGACAACTGTAGGCACGATAGAATCAAAAAGAAGAAATAACTTTTTCCTAAATATCTTATAGCCTCTTTCTCATAGATGTGGTGTGCTACACACCGATGGTTAAAACTCTACTCAACGCGATTTATCAGAAACCATAAGACTCCTTAAAATCTTAGGCTCTGATACCAAGTTTGTAATGACCCAAAATCGCCTCTCGAGATGTCACACAGTGGTTAAGGATACAAGTAGCCCCAAGCTAACCCTTTGAGCCTGTTTATACTAACAACACTTATTTTAAGATGAAATAATTCAAACACTAGCATAGTCATATCATATGAAAGAAAATACAGAGAAAATGCTCAGTCCAAATGACCACAATATTGGAAACCTCTACACAACTACAATTTGATAACTAGTCTGACAAAGTCACTACTAAACCATAAACTAGAGAGCCATTGGGACAGGTCCCCAACTAACTCAAAATAAACTGGAAATAACAACATAGTCTCTCAAAATATGGAGATGTCTGAATATAGGTCCTCGAACCATGAGGACTCAGCACTACAGGAATATTGATAGAGGTACTCAAAAATCACTGACAAGGTTGGGACTGAGCACCTGAACCTATATTATAAGACAATGTAGCATATAGACGTATATGTGGATCAACACTTGAGAATGTACTGAGTATGTGGGGGTGTATGCTTTTATATAAAACAACATCAATCCTCTTTAACCAAACAATGCATTTAATAAGTGATAACTCACATGGTTGAATAGGTATAAAATGCAATGCTCATGAATTATGTAAAATGGAACATGTAACACAATCTTGTGATTCATTATACTTTTAGCTTTGAAATTTGTACTCTTCTCTTATTCCCATTACTCAGGGCTAAAGGAAACTTTAAGCAATACTTTCAACTCATGCATATGTCTCATGGAGGGTAAAACTTCTTCAATGCTCAAGAACACATAAATCTTTTGAACTCAAATACTTGGAATTCAGAATCATATAACTTTAGAACATACTTGAAGGAATTTCATTCACATTAGGAAAATATCACATTTCAAGCTTTAGGGAAAACTACCCATATCAAGGGAAAGTATTTTAGTTTTAAAGGAAAATATCTTATCTCAAAGCTTTAGTTTTAATAGAGATTCTCTTAACCGATATAAATCATGTGAGCTACATGGAGTCCAATGTTTTGTCCTCCTAAGGAAGAGACCCCTTGTTGGGGAGGAGCATCATAATCTTTACCAGGGAGTATAACCTTAAATCAGTGATCACGTATCTCATCCTTGGACCCAATATCTCTGCCATAGGCCCAACAATCATCTCGGCCTTAGGCCCAACCTAAGATACCATGTAGTTCTAGGGTAAGAAACCATGGAAACTTAGCCTACTCTGTTCTAAATACTACTCCCTTTAGTTTATCTCGCTCATCTCATGAAAATCCACTATAGAATAATCTCATGGTTCAATAAGAACCCAATAATGAAATCTGTAATCTCATGTAGTAGAGTGGATTTCAAAACTCAATGACCATTAGGTTAAAATATTTCTCAATAATCTCAGAAAACTCAAATCATGGGTTCTTATAGCACAATAGTTCATAAAATTTCAAGTCTCATGTAGGGCTTAATAACCCATAATTCAACCTCAAGTTAGAACTCATCAAAAGCATAATAGATAGCATATAGATTCATAACTTATGTAGAAATCTGAAAATTTCAGCAATTTATCTCAAAATCTCAACACACTCATATACTTCAATGTTTCAAACATTTCAACTATAAACTTCTCAAGGATTAAAATCATGGGGCATAGAACCAGCTGTAATTTCTCATGAAAACATGTGAAAATCATGCCATTAGACTCTAAATTCATGGGAAGCATCAAAATATTGAAATAAATAATAATGGGTGAAAGCACCCAAGTCAATTTCATGTAAAATCTCATAAATTGCAGAGAATTGTAGTTTAAATAAGCCTTTGGTAACAGGGTGAAAGGATTATCTTTGTTCAAAACACCACATACCTTGAATTAGAAGCTTTGGATGAACTCTCACTTTTGGAACTCTATCCATACTCTTGAATGAGGGTTCTTGAATCCCTTGACTTGGGAACCTTGAATCTTGTCTCAATTTAGAAAATCTATGGTGGATTCTTGAGATTCTTGGAAGAGGTTTTGGATACTTAGTGTTCTTGTTGAGAGAAAACTTGAGAAAAACTTCATAGATTGCTTGTAATTGACTTCAATTTGGTGTTTGCACGGTTTAAGAGGATTGAAAAAAGTCTAAAGTATCCTTTTTAACTTCTGTACAAAGCTGGAAAAATTGTATTGGGAACTCGATTTAATGGGACACCGTGATACGCCACTATCATGGTGGCTCACAAAAAATTGATAAATGGGAATTTGGGAGTCAACACAATGCGGAGCCATCGCGTTGTCCCACTGGTTGGGACCTGGAACTCAGCTCGACGCATCACAATCATGCTAGTCCACTGGAAATTGACTATTGATAAATTGGGGTTCTCCGCGACGCGCCACTATCGCTGAGTTCCACTGGAATTTGACAATTGTCAAATAGTCCCTCTACACAATGCGCCAAGCACTAAAATGATGCTGTTTTATGACTAGGACTTAAATTAGCTATAACTTCTTACCCGGGTATTGGATTTGGGAGAATCTTATATCGACGGAAAGCTTATCAAATTTCTCATGTGATATAAAGTCAAAATTAGGGAAATTATATATGGCTAACATAATACTCACTTAGGAAGTCACTTCTAAATCTTTGAAGGCTAGAATTATGTCTTACTTGACACACCCTAAGGCTCATTCTATGATAGAATTTTGTGGGGTCTTACAAGTTTAAAATTAGAGCTTATGGGTGATTTGGGAGCTTTTCTAACACTTTTTGATGCAACAATCTTCCAATTTTTTGTAACATTTCACTCTTTTCATAGTAGAATTTTTCATTTCTTGTTCAAAAATCCCAAAAATTTAGAGGCTTGATTTTAGCCTCAAATAAGCTCAAATTTCACCCATTTTGAGAGTAATGACTCCTTGATCATGAGGGAATATTGGGTTGATTTTGGAAATTTGATTTTGAATAAATAGGACCCATATGGAATTTTAGGTAATTTTTGGATCTAAAGCACAATAGTGCAATATAGGTATCATTATTCTTATATTGATGATCAAAATGTGATTTTGATAGTTTTGCATCTAGTGAAAGCTTCTTAGAAAGGAAAAATGGTGATTTAGCAAATTTTGTGAGCTTTTTTTTGTGTCCTGGTAGGCTATTTTTTACCCTTTATTAGATTAAGCTACTTCATACCATGTTAATAATATTGTGTTAAATTTGGGATGTGTTTTTGGTGTTGATGTGATAAATTGAAATAATTGGGATTAGTTGGATAATTTAGGCTATACTAAATATCGTGTTAGGCATGATTAGCCTAAGTTAATCATAACTTAGGTGAAGTTAACCTTGAAGTCTTATGTTTAGGTTGGAAGTGCTTTAGCTAGTAAAATAATGAGAAGATTCCCTTGGTCACTTGAGTTTAGGATGAAACTTACCCAAAATTCCAATACCTTAGGTGGAATTGACTTACTTACTCTATATTAGGAGGAATTTGCTCTCCGCGGAAGAGTTGTGCCTTGCTTAATATCTAATAGTGGATTTAGATACCTTAGCCCAGTCAAGGGTAGAGATTGCTTGGTAAATGATTTTGAGGATTTAGAAGTGGGCTCTTCGACCCAATTTAGGCCAAGACTTATGGTAGTTATTGAAAAATCTTTGATACGCTAGTGTACATTTCGGGAGATGGTTTTTAGTGATAGTTAGATGCCTTGGTACTTGTTGGTTATGATGAATGATATTGGAAGTAATGCTTAACGATTATGCTATAACTAAATTATTGGTTAATATCATACTGAGATATAGAATATGCTATTGATTTGGCTATTGTTTGGGTTACCGAATATACTATTGAATAAGCCCTTGATTATCATATTATCCAAGACATAAATTATGCTATAGATTAAGCCAAAGAATGAGCTATTAGCTACGCTATTGATCATGCTAATTGATAATTTAGCATTTAAACTTTTATTTGTTCTAGAGGCCATGCTTATCAACTACATTGGTGATTACTCCACTGATTATGCTATGAATAAGTTGTAAATTATTCCATGAATTAGATATTGACCAAGATAATGATAAGCTATCTATTATGCTAATGATAAGACATTAATTGGGCTATTAATAAATTATTGCCTATGCTTGATAGTACATATTGATTATATTTGAGGTCATGTTTAATACCTATATTAGCAAATACGTTATAGATTATGCTAAAGAGCATGCTTATTGATGATATTAGCAATTATGTTATTGATTATGCCAAAGATTGTGCTTATTTACTATATTTGAAATCATGCTATTGGTTATGCTAGAACTCACAATTTTCAATTATGATTATTGATCATGTTAATATATTATGTTTATGGTTATGTTATTAAGTACTCTATTAGTTATGCTATTATCCATATTGATGATGATGATAATGATATATATATATATGTCTGGCAGAACTGAAGGATGGTTATGATGATATATAAATGCCTGGCAAGGTCAAATGATGATTATGATGACATATATATATGCTCAGCAAGGCTGGAGGATGATTATGATATATATATATATATACCCTGTAAGATTAGAGGACGATTATGATGATATATATTTGTCTGGCTATGCCAAAGGATATTATGATGATATATATGCCCTATAAGATCAGAGGACACTTATGATGATATATAGTTTCCCGGCTATGCCGGAGGATGATTATGATGATATTTATAAGGATATTGTTGCATATCCATACCGGTTCGAGTCAAACTACACATATTATACTATGATGATGTACTTTTTATGATATGATGACATTGGGGTGTGATATTGACAATCTACCTAATTTAAAACTAAGAAAATAGTTATAATGTAGTATGATAAGAATAGACTCTAATGATATATTGATTATTTGATAAATATTGATTAGTAGATAAATATTGGCTAATTTATAAATATTAGTTAATTGATAAATAATGACTATGTGATAAGTGATGATTAACCGCATTATCAGAATTAGTTGATAAGTGATGTTTAGTTAATAAAGGATGATATAATGATATATAAGGATTAGTTGTTACGTGATGGTTAGTCTATAAGTGTTGATAAATTGGAAAATGATGAATATGGTAAATCGATGTTTATTGTTAGGCATGACTTGGATGAATTCCAATTGTATTATGAGAGTTGGTAAATGGTGGTGGTGGGTTACTCTATCTCTTTCATGCCTTCCAGGATTATGGGTGATTGCGATGGATTATTTACTTTTTCGTACTAGTTGGCGTATGGGAGCCAATTTTGTAGTTATGATTACTTGTGTTGATGCTTTACGATATATTATGTTATTATTCTAGTTTATTTACTTGTTTATGCACAATGATGTTGGAGTTACTTCAGGTTTTTCTATACCTTGACTTAGTTATATTATCTTGCATTTTATCATATTTATATCATGATTTAACTCAGCCGACCGATAATGCCTATTGAGTACCCGTGGTTTAGGTACTCAAACTACACTTTTGTACCTTTTTGGTGTAGATCTGAGTACTAGTTGTCACCGTTGATCGACGTTCATATTGTGTTGATATTCAGAGATAGCGTGAGCTCTTGGAATTGGAGTCACCTATTTCCTCCTATCTTTCTATGTTTTGTCTTTTGTTTTAAGACAAATATTATTGACTATTCTAGATACTTGGGTTTTATTATTATCACTAGATGCTCTTATACTGGCTTTACTAGGTCATGGGATGGTGCCTATGTATTGAGTATCCTTTTCTATTCCAAATATTTTGGTTATTTGAAGTTGTGTTGTTGATTTCCACCTATGTTGGGAATTTTCCATCAAATTAACCGATTGTGTTTAGCTCCGAATTATGGTTTGGCTTACCTACTAGCGGGCTAGAGTCGGTGTCATCGTTGCTCAAAAATTAGGTCATAATAGGATGTCATGACCCAATTTCTCAGGTCATGATGGAACCTACCATAGCCCACCAGTATGTAATCCAACCTGTAGTCCAAAACTACTAGTAACGGACTACCAATAAAAATGAAGAAAGATTGTGGAATGAGAAAATAAAAGACTAAAATACATAATGTAGTCCCAAAACCTGGTGAAATCAGTAGAAGAGCTTCTAATGTGACAAGATTACAAAATGAAGTATGATATGAGTATGCAGATAAAACCCATCTTTGAGTACAACATAGAGATAAGTCTAATAGATAAGAGGAAGGAAAGTAATACTATAAATGCCAGGTGCTTACCCTAAGTCTCCAAACTATAGCTACCACATACATTACAAATAATGACGGATAACCCGTACTATGATTTGCAGTCTGTAGAAGTGTAGTATGAGTACCAATATGTGGTACACAGTAGGCAACTATCAAATGAGCTCTAAAGATAATGCAAACATACATAACTTGTAAGAAAAAAATATAAACTACACCCAGATGCCCAACAACTTCATAACAAAGGTAATGAGATACTGCAGATAAGTTATCATGTTCATATCCAGAAAACTAATATGATAAGTCTAAGAAGACATTAATGATGAACTAGACCCTTCTAACCATACTCGGGAACCTCAATATTATACCGTATATCACTTTCCAATTCAAGAATACCGAGTTAGAGGAGGATATGTAGTAGTATACAAGGCCAATGAAGGGATATACAATCTGAATAAATAAAGAGAGAAAGGATATATGGTAACACCATAGCTACATATAAATAAGCATATATATACATATAAACAAGGATAACCGAAGGTAAGACCTAGGTCATCACACTAGCATCTCCAAGCCCCCCTATTATAGTAGGACAAGTATTAAATTAGATAGGGCTTCTAATCCATATGTCCAAACATAAGATAATCATCCATAATAATGTAATTGCAAGGTAACAAAACCAGAATAATACCTCAAATATCAATACCAATCCAATCATAGTCAAACTATTACAAACCAACCATAATAGGAATAACAATAACAATACAAGGTAATCGGCTAGTCCAGATAAACAATACCTAATAGGGCCCTTCATAGACCTCCATATGTCATAGTCTCAGAATGTTTAATCAAAACTCAACAAACATCAGTCCGAGCTTATACCTATGCAACCCCCCATAAGGCTGATAGATACAAGCTCCATGCAATATTCTATAAGAAACACTAATGCCTATACCTCCCCCCTAAGGCTGATAGATATAGGCGCATACTAGTGATAGACAATGCACATGCAAGAATGAAAGCCAAGACATGATTTATAATACCAAAACCATTGCGAATTCTATAGAGTAACTCAGTGTATAATCATCTCGTCAATATCATCATCAACCACCAAACTTAATTTAGAAATCATATCATCAACATTATCATCACTGGCCACACTCAATTCAAATCTTATATCACCAGTATCATCATCCACCATTCGACTCAAACTGCTATATATACACATATATATATTTATGAAGACCAAAATCCATCGATTAAGCATTTAATACTAGATTTACATATATGTATATATGTATATAATTGCACAGCTAAAATTGTGGCTAAAAAAATATATATTCATAAATCCATTACTTGGGGTAAACTATGGGATTAAATTATCATAAAGGTGTAGAAGGGATCGATGATCTCTCACAACTGAAGTAATTAGTAGTAACAAAATCATGGACCAGAATCTATCTCAGCCAAATCCTTAAAATACTATTTTTAGTCTCAATGCACGTATGTCATCCATTTAGATGGTACGATTCCTATTAAGAAGAAATCCATTTTAAGGTAAAAAGTGGGATTTAATCCATTTTTAGGAAAAATAGTAGTATAATCATATTTTAGTTGCAATCATACCATAAATGTATTTAGTGATCATGAATGTATGAAAACCATACATTTCATCACTAGTATTCAAATAATGAAATCATAAGCCTTAATATGTTGACAAACTATGACCATTTTATTTACAAGGATGGAATACTTCCCGAACCTTAACCAATTAATATTATGAACATGGATTTGGCTCCAAGAATATATCCAGAATAAGCACAACATCATAATCATGACCTTAGGACCAAATGTATATTTGGCATAATCATAACTTCATGATCTAGGGAAAAATAATCCCTGTCTATTGAGTAATATATAAATAATTTCTAAAGATTCCTTAGTCTCAACTATAACTAATATGTCAACAACATAGGATAATAGGATCACAGAAGCATAGTAAGTATTTCACCTTATGGGTCAATTCATTTATCTAATCCTTAAACTTTAACATTCTAGGCTAAGACACGGTGTTCAACCCACAATCAATATTTAAATTCACATTTACATGTAATATGTAAGACATATAATCTTGTGAAGAAGATTAAATAGGAGCCTACCTCAAAGACGAACCACAAATCCTTGAATCATCCATAAAATGCCCGTCTTCACTCCATGATCTTGAAATGATATCACGCTATAAAAATATTAATTTATGTGTGTTGAAACCTTGGGGGTTGCACCACACAGTAAGAGACCAAGTCCCTCAAAGTTAGTCACATGCAATAAAATAGTAAATTAATCAGGAACACAAAATAGTGTAGGAAACTTAAAGAACACAAGATTTAACATAGAAACCCCTTTTCTTAAGGGAGGAAAAACCATGGCTTGCCCTTACAAGCACCCAAAAGTTCACTATAATCAAATTTTTAATTACAGACTCAAACTTAATCCTATCTCTAGGCTTCTCCTACTTGTAATAACTCTACTACAACTCACCTTGATAGCTCTTCCAAGACTCCCTTAAAACTTATTAACTCTAACCAGTATCAAGCGTAGGCAACTCTACTTTAGCACTCTCAAAGAATAAATAAAAAGCATTACTCTTATAGAATGAGTAATACAGTTACAAAATCAAGATTGACTAAAGAACACTTGCTATTTTAGCATACACAAAAAATAAGATCTCAAGCAATGTAGAATATTAAATTTTTACCTTTTTTACTTTTTATATTTTGATTTTAAAAAATCTATCAATTGAGAAGCATCCATAACCTCTTATAGTAGAGTGATGATTAGGGTTAAAATGTAATTAGACCATGTGTCCTAAATAGTTTAAGCAGTACCTACGCAATTTGTTATACTAGATGACAAAATTATGGAGGCGCATGCCAACTGTACTTTTAGCCTTAAAGATCTAAGGACCTGGTCTTTTGTGGTAAGCTTCTCATCATCAAAACAAGATATAAAATTTTTTCTCCTTTTTGATGATGACAAACCAACCATAGAGTTTTGAGCATGAATATTTATCCATCACATTGAATTAGAGTGATTACCACTTCTGCAGATGAATGTTCTCTCTATCATTCAATCATCATGCAATTTTAGGTACCTGGTCCCTTGTTGTCTATTGACATTAAAAACTCAACTCATTGTTGAATTTTAATGTTTCCCCCTATCAGTATGCATCATCATTTCTTTCCCCTGTCAATATGCCATCATGCATTACCAATCACCACATATGTGCACTTGGTACCTGGTCCTTAATATCATCAATGCATACCTCACTCAACATATTCACATGTAAGTAAACCTATTCCTTAACACATGAAGACAGTATTCCATTTTTTGGAATCATTGAAATGTAAAAATAGTAAATCATGAGTAAAGATCAGCACAGGTTAGTTAACTCAAGGACACTGGGGAAACACTATCATGAAGAACCCCACCAATATTCTAGGGATTTTGGGAATTAATAAGGAAATTAATCATGCAATTGATGAGAACTTTCCAAGAATTTATAGAAGAATATAAAGAAAGAATAGATGAAGAACACAAGTAGAAAGTCATTCATTGTTAAGTAGGATTAGCACCATTACAATGTACCAAGAAAATTTAAAATAACTATTTGTAAAGGCCTCAATAGAAATGGGGACTGGAAACTGACATTGGAGACTGATATAAATGGACCCATGTAGAACGAGGTTTAGGAGAGAGGGATTTTAGCAACAAATCTATTTTGGCAGCCTCAGCAACATGGGTATCTAACAACTATTTGGTGAGGACCTTCACTTTAGCATTTAGTCCTTGAACTTCACCAGTTAGTTCTACAACTTTGGCCTGGAGCTTTGTATTTTTTGCTGCAAGTTCCTTTGTGTCACCTGGTCCTTCATAAGATAACTTTTGATTCTACATATTTAGGTGCACTATCTCAACATCCGTAGAAACCATCTTGATCCTTAATTCATCCATTTCTCTATCTATCTTTTCTTGAGTATCCAGCAATTCAAAAACTTGAGACACTATTCCAGCCTTACCTTCTATGCATTTATTTTCCACCACAGTTGTCAGACTGAACATCTTCCTGACCGTTCTAGGTTTTCCCTTAGTTCCAATCACACCAAAATGCTCAAACACTCTATTCAAGAAATATCTATATGGTATCCCATGTCTTTCTTTTTTTTATGAAGTACCTTATGCATATGCTCTATCATTACAGCAGACAGACTTATCAATTTAAATTTGCTTAAGATTTTAATCAAAAATAGGTCAACAACAAATGTTATGGTTCTTTTTTATAATCTTGGTAACGAGACCTTGTTAATGAATTCAAATACTAGTTAATACTCACTTATCAGGAATTTCTTTTTTACTGCAGCTATAGATATCCCTCTCACCTTTGTGGAATGTATCATAAAATAAGTTGAGGGTTGCTTCTATGCAAATATCCTCACATCTATAATATGTATATCTAATATCTTTCCTAGTGATTCTTCATTCAGTCTTATTCTCTTTTCTTTCACCTATACAGTCAGACTCAACCCATTTTCTGAGAAATTTATTGAATAATAGAATTCTCTAACTTTATTTTCAAACACCATTGGTGTTGATTCTTCAAAAATATGTTGCCATCCTTTGTTACTAAAATACTCAACCAACTCTATCATCCTAGGCTTCTCATATTTTGGGATCAAAAACTTTTCCTGAAAAAACCTTTTATGTTGTCAGGCTCCCAATCTATCTTTCTCTAGACATGTCTTTCTTTTCTTCCTCCATTTTTATTATTTTGGGATCATTACTTGGCTTCTTCTTATCAGTTTTTATCTTCTTGGGACTAGGTACCTTAGAGAATTCCCTCTTCTTAACAACAATATGTTTTTGTTTCATTCCTGTAGGTCTTTCAAACTTTGAACCAGAAGACCTGGTCCTCTCTGCTACATGAACTTCTTATCTTATCTTCTCAGTTCTAGTAGCTATGTTAGAATCAATATCCTCATCTTCTCTAACATCCACAACTTCAATATTCTGATTCTTATCAACCATATGAGCTTTCTTTAGTCTTTTAATCTTAGTAGTAAAAGACTTACTAGCCTTCATGGCATCTGCTAGTAACTTCGGTTTAGACCCCCTAGTAGAATAGAATCTAGCCACTTTTATACTTGAATCAATCATTTTCTCTATTTCTTTACTCCCCTCAGTCTCTTCATAGACCAACTCAAAGGTTGTTCAACCTCATCCCCTTTGTCTTTCTCATTTGGAGATAATACAGTTTTCTTATTCATTGTCACATCTTTCTTTTCACCTACCATTTGCTCTTCTGCACAAACGAAGCTTTCCTTGGGATCATGTGTAAGTAGAAGCAAATTTTCAGCTACCCAGTTAATATTGATGAATGGATCAGATTTCTTTATAGGAATTTCTTCGCACAAATTTGGGAAAAGATAGGGTTTGACTCAGAAAAAGTAGGGGAAGCAGGTAATGATAAACTTTCTAAAATTCAATATTTTCCACTGCTTCAGAAGGAATAAGGATTTGTGAAACATTAGAGGACTTTGGTTTTTCTGAGGAAAGAGTTCCTTTGTATTGAGGAATATCTTGTTCCATTGGAAAACCAAGGCCTTTATTTAATTCAAGTTCCAAGGTTAACTCGACAGGATATTTATTGGAGCCTAGAGTTTTGATTGGAATGGTTTCACTTAGGGTTTTAAGAATTTCATGAGAAGGTGTGATGGATAAAGACTTTTGTGATTCTTGAGAATGATTAGAAGAAAATTCTTTCTTGGGAGTTGAAGAAGATTGGATTTTCTATTTTGAACTTTTGTGAGAAGAACAAGAAAGGACCAATTTAGATTAAGGAAGAAAATGGTTTATATAGATGTTTTGGGCTAATTGAGAAGAGAATGAAATAAAAGTATTTGATTTTATAATTAAGGAGGCGGTTGTTTGACATTTAAGAGGTACATTTTTGAATTAACACGTCTAATTATAAAGGTTCAGTTCTTCATATTTGAGGTTAATTGAGAGCTTTTGTTTATATAGGAGAAGACATACGACCTTTTCAAATAGAAATTTTATGAATTTATAAGGCACATATTTTGGTACTAACCTAAAAGATGGGTCCATGTCCCTATCTTTCTTGAGTGAATTGTCAAGTTATG
This sequence comes from Capsicum annuum, assembly GCF_002878395.1. Taxonomy (NCBI): domain Eukaryota; kingdom Viridiplantae; phylum Streptophyta; class Magnoliopsida; order Solanales; family Solanaceae; genus Capsicum; species Capsicum annuum. The sequence continues at coordinate 57,742,162 of NC_061120.1, read as the reverse complement.
TTTTCTTCAACTGCTTTCCTCTAAAGTTACTCCCATGGGTGAATACCTACAAAGGTATGGTACTGAGTTAGACCAATATGCACCTATTCTAGTAAGGATATTGTCCTCCGTATCATATCCATATTTAAGGAGAGATATTGATTCACATGTTAGGTTCGGTCAATTTGATCAATCCCAAATTTAACCTTTTATCCTCAACATACTCCTTTTTTAAAACTATTAAGAGATTAGCCAATAATTTTGAGAACTTAGGTGTTGGTCTTTGCTTCATTCACACTGCCTTAAGCTCCTTCATCTAATATAAATTCTTTTGAGACCAGGTCCTTAATAATTGTAACATAACCATTTCTTGTTGGTCTTCTACCTGAGCTACAATTAGTGACTGGTATCCTAATTCATCACCTTTCTTATTTACACCCTTCAACCTTTTGCATATCATCATCAGCAATATCAACCCTTTGAGCAAAATTTTTTTTTTTAATTTCAGAGCCTTCACTGCTACTAAGGATCACTAGTTTTCTAAACTAATCAGGAGTTCCATGCACGTCATATCTTGAAAATTTCAGCTCTATTTTTCCAGGGATCAAGTCTTTTGAGATTAACTATTTCAAAATGAAACACTTTCACCTTGAAGTTTCTTAAGGGAGAGAACATAGTCAGACTTTCTAGTATTAGGCTTTGAACACACCCTATCAATGAACTATTTCTAACTACAACCCCCTTTTTCATACCTGGTACCATGATCATTTGTTTGATTTTGGAACCCTCTGGAGTTTGAGTTCCCAGTAGAAAGGCAATGGTATGATCAAATATATTTTGGACCATCTAGGTAGAGAATTCCTTTTCAAAATTTCCAGAGGCTTGAAGCCCTTAGGATGTGAATTCCCTTACTAAACATATCTGGAACTATTCATTTTAGCTCTAATCCAACTCTGACAATTTTCCTTTATGTGCCCATCTCTTCCACAATGAGTACATAAAAACTTGTGGACCTTGTTCTTAGCATTATGAGCAACCTTTGCTTGAGACCCAAAAACTTAGGATTTTCCTTGATAACCAAGACCTTTTCCATTATTAGAATCTTTACTAGATAAGTTAAAAAGGATTTGTGAAGATGTAGTCCATTTAAGAAATTTATTAAGCTCTTCTCTTAAATGGGCCAGGTCTCTTTCTAACTCTTTATTCTTATAGAGTGCAGACATAAGATACTTTTGAGAGTCCTTCAGTTTCACTTGAAGTTAAATCTGAAGTCTTGAAGTTTTTTTCTTCCCTTTACCATCTAAAGAATTTATTTTCTTCAGTTGACTCATGCAACTTAGATTCTCAAATTTTGATTTAGTTACCATTTCTCCAGTTTTAGATATTTACAGAGTTAAAGTAATCAATTCAAGTTTTTGATTTCATACTTTCTCCTCTAAAGCATATTTCTCAATAGTTAGTTCACACATAGAGTCTATCGGCATACTTGCAAGCCTTTTTATCATCCTAGGAGACTAGTTATTTAGGTTTTCCTAAATGTCAGAAAGAGTTACCTTTTTTTTTTTATCGTCATCTATATTTTCCATGAATGCAAACAAGGAACCATAGATAAATGGACTATCTTTTACTGCTAGCATAGATAAATCTCCAAACTTCTCATCTTCATCAAATTCACTAGAAGAATCCTCCTATAGTGACAGAGCATTCTTTACTGCATAATCAATTACAACCTTTCTTCTTAAATTTTTAGGGACATTGTCCCTGTATCTTCTTTGTCACCTCCAGTATTGAGGTAATCCTAGTAATCTATTTTGTGCATTGGATAGTTCTTAATAAAATTCTCAAGACTTCTATATTTGTGACATACTTCAATATTACTTCCTCTTCTTTAGAAATGATTGCTTTTCCTCGTGGCTTTGACAATCATCTTTTCTCGATAGGCAACATCAGTGTCCTCTTCTGTTGAATTATTTTTTGAAGCCTTCAATGCCAAGAGTTTTTCCTATTGGAATTGTTAGGGACTGCACTATTTAGTAAGGGACTAGGTCCCTCAAAGTCAATCACAAGCAATTAAACACTAAAGTGTAGGAAAATAAAAGGTTGTGCTGGAAAGTAACAAAATACAAGATATAATGTGGAAAACTCCTTTCTCAAGGGAGGAAAAACCACAACTTTCCCTCACAAGCACCTAAGAAATCCATTATAATCAACCTCTTGATTATAGATTTGATTTTAGCCTAACTCTAGGCTCTTTTCTCTTGTAATAACTCTAATAGAAGCTCAGCTTCATGAGTCTGCCAAGGACCCTCAAAAATTGGTTAACTCTAACCAGCAACAATCATAGGCAACTCTACCTAAGCATTTATCTTAACAAAACTAAACACTACTCTTATAGCCTGAGTAGTTCGATTACAAATATGCACCCAAGAACACTCCTTCATCATTTAATAATAATACAAAGATAAGAACATGAGCAATGCTTGAGAAATCTTGAAATGGAGTTTTTGTTGCCTCTCTTCACTCCTTAGATTTTTGCAAAAACTAATTAATGAAGAAGCCTCTTTTTCCTTATATAGTTAGAATATGATTAGGGATAAAATATCATTGGACCAGGTGTCCTATTCAGTAGAAGCAACACTTTAAAGTTTGTTATAGAAGAGGATAACTTTTAGACACGTGTGCTAGCTATACTTTACTATGCACATTCAGGGACCTAGTCCCTTGTAGTTAGCTACTCAACATCAAAACTACATATAGAAATTTTCACCCGTTTTTATATGACAACCAACCATACAAATTTGATCACATCTATCATGTTTAATTAGTATGATTACCACTCTGAAGATGAATGTCCCCCCTAACATCCTGCTTCCACTATCATGCAACATAGGACCTATTCCCTTATTGTCATTTGCACGAAAAACTCTGATTTCTTCCCCTTGTCATTTTGCACCTTCATTTAGTGTATTTGCATACTTCCCTTATTAACGTGCCTTCCAACATTCATCTATTTAGTGCATATTACTTAATTCCCCTATTAGCACGCCCTTCAAATCTTCACCTTAACTCATCATAGGTATCTACATCAGTTGTACCTGATACTTGGTCCCTACTACTTAAACTCAGTATTCCCCCTTTTGGCATCATTGAGAAGTAAGTATAGTAAACTAAGTAAAATAAGAACAAATTAGTTAACTCATGGCCACTGGGGCAACACTAACATGAGGAATAACTTTACAATTTAAAGGGACAAATGTAACATACAAAGCAAAGATTCAATCATAAATAGAGGAGAAGTATCATAGTAGTACATAAATTAAATATTTTAGGGAAAAATCCATAGGAATCAAGAAGGATCAATAGGTGAAGGATTGGGAAAATTTTTTTGAAGAAGTAGGGTCAGCTTGTTATTGAGATGTCTTATCTCTGTATTTTGGCAAAGGACCTCATCAGTTAATATTGACACCCTCTTATTCAGTTCAATATTCTCAGTTCTGAGCATTTCAGTATCACATGGCTTTATTTAGAGAGATGCTGAATTGTCAACTAGAGCTTTCTAATTTCTTCATCCTTGGTAGTCACGTTGAACTTCAATTTCTCTATTTCCTTGTAGAACTCCTTCTATGAAATGCTACCTGATTTAACACATTCAATTTTGACTAATGTCTTTATGCTAAGCATTTGTAACATAGTCCTTTGGGTTCTATTTTTACAGACAATACCAAATTTGTCAAGTACCTTGTTTAACAAATTTCCATAAGTCATGCCATATTTTCCATTTCCCCATGAACCACTTTGTAAATGTGTTCATCATTAAAGCAGGTAGATTAAGGAATTCAAAGTTACTAAGGCATTCCATCATATATAAATTAATTGCTAAGGTAATATTTTTCTTTTCTGATCTAGGTAGAATCGCTATGTTCACAAAGTCAAAGACCGATTGAAACTCAGTCTTGAGTGATTTGTTATTCACTGTAGCCACAGATTTTGCTTTGACCTTGGATGTATTTTCTAAGAATTCTATTGAAGGAAGTTGCTTTGAGACAGTCTTACACCATATATAGGAACTTCCAAAACTCTTCCCAGTATTTTTCATTCAGCTTTATTTTCTTCCCTTAGACCTATGCAATGAGATTTAACCCATCTTCTGAGAATTCCTAGGTGAAATAGAATTCCCTGACTATATTATCAAAAATAGTGGGAATAGGTCCTTCTATGAGATGCATGCAACCTTGATGCTTTATTAACTCAACTAGTTCCCTCATACTAGGTTTTATTAGCTCATTTAAATCAAAAATCCTTCCAGTTAACACCTTTTGATTTTTCAAGAATCCTATTTGTAACTAACTTGGATATATAATTACTGTTCTTCCCATTCTTTCTTCTAAAATAAGTGATCACAGATTCTTTTTTAGCTGCTTCATTCTTCTTGGGACTAGGTACCTCAAGTGTCAGTTGTTTCTCAGTAAAACTTCTAGACCATTTTCCAGAAATTCTTGGTGTTTTACTACCATTTCCTGGGATATTTGACAGCAAAATTAGGTTTTATGTAACCCAGGTTTCAACCATCACAACTTTATCAGAATAGTTCTGAGGATCAGGGATATTTCTCTATCAATAGATTGAGTGATAAAGGAGTTAGACTTTGGAAGATTAAGAAAAGAACGATTTTTTTTATAGAACGTTTGGGAAGGTAATTTTAATAATTCTATGCTCAGAATCCTATGAAGGACATGAAAATAGGTGAGATGCAACCATCAAGGTCTTTTTCTTAAAAGGGCTATTTGGGATTCAGATTTTCCTTTTTGATAAGAGAATGAGTGGGTGTATCAGTATTTAAGGGAATAATTAGTACAAAAAAGGGTTTTCTAGGGGAACAAGATATTATCAATATCAGATTTTAGGTGACTCACCATCTCCTTTGGAAAAGGATAATTTTTTTTGACACAAGCACAGGAAGAGCACAACTTTTTCTTGACAGAGCAGATAAAATTTTCACATACAATGTACTAACCTAAGAGATGGGACCAAGACCCTCTCTAGTTTATTTGAATCTTCAAATTTGTGTTTGTCACATCTATCCACCTCCGAAGTTGTTCCCCTGGGTGATACCTACAAAGGTATGGTACTGAGTTAGACCAACAAGTACCTAATTTACATAGAATACTTGCCTCCTGAACATAGCCAATTTTGTAAGGAGATACTAATTCACTTTATAGTAGGTCAGGTTAATCTGATCAATCCCAATATTAGATTGTTAGATTCATTTCACCACATCATACCATAACATATTCTAGAAATAGGTCTGAGGACCAGGTCTACACTTATCATTCTTCAAATATCCAAATTTCCTTCTACATTTCTTTGAACTTGCCAGCTTCTTTCACATCATTGTGAGCTTATCTTTGGGATAGGAATGCTAAAAAAGCCATGAGATTTCTGACTTAGGTCCTTGACTATTCCCATTAGTTGCACGCAATTTTTTTACCCTTTTTACCTATCCAAATAAGACACTTTTCACCTTGAAGTGTCTTAGGAAAGAGAATACAATCAGACCTTCTATTCATAGCCTTGAGCAATTTCATATCAAGAAAATTATTCTGATTGCAACCCTTTCTCCCTCCTTCATGTACTATCATTTGTTAGACTTAGGAACCCATTTGAGCTTTAGTTCCTACTAGTAGGACAGAGATGTGATTAGATCCTTCTTTGTCTATCTATCTAATATGAGCTTCTTCATGTTTTTCCAAGACCTTAAACCTTTAGTATAGGTGCTCTCCTAGTAGACATATCTAACATTTGTCATTCTTGCTTTGAGCTAGCTTTGACAGTCTTCTTTTAAGTGTCCATTTTTTCCATAGCGAATGTACAAGGATTTATATTATTTGTTTAGACATTTTGAACAACCTTGCCTTGTGACCCAAATGATTGAGTTTTGTCCTGATACCTAAGACCCTTTCCATTATTGACTCCTTGACCAGTTAGGTTAGAAAGGATTTATAAGGATGAAGTCCACTGAAGGGATTTTTTGAGTTCTTCCCTTAAAAAGACAAGGTCTCTCTACAACTCCTCATTTTTGAAGTGTAGGCATAAGATGCTTCTAGGAATCTTCATATTTTTATTCAATCTCATCCTGAAACTTTAATGCTTCTTTCTTCCCTTTACTCTCAATAACATGTACTTTCTCTAGTTGACTCACTAAGCTCAGATTTTCAATTTTGAGCGTAGCAACTTGTTACTCTGTTTTAGATATCTGGAGAATAAAAGCTATCAATTCAAGCTCCTGATCTTCTATCTTTCCATCAAGTGTATTATTTTCCCCTTTATCACAGGCACTATTATCTTTTTTTAGTTGATTAGCTAAGCTTAATTTTTTTAATTTTAGCTTTCCAACTAGTTCCTCAATTTCAGATATCTAGAGGGTTATAGATATCAACTCAAGCTCTTGACTTTCTACCTTATCTTCTAGAGCATTTTTTCATTAGTTATTTCACACATGCAATCAATCAGCATATTGACAAGCTTTTTTATTTTTCTAGTAGAGTAATTTTCTAAGTTTTATTTAATGTCAGAAAGTGTTACCTCATTATCTTCTTTATCTTCAGTGTTTTCCATAAAAGAAAAAATAGAATCAAAGGTCACTTTCTCATCCACCACTACCAGCATGGAAATGTTTTTCCACTTCTCATCTTTCTTAGATACACTAGAGGAATCTCTCCACATTGCTAGGGCCTTCCTTACTACATAATCAGCTACAACCTATCATCTTGATTTTACAGGAATCTTTCTTTGTCACCTCCAGTATTATGATAATCCAGATAGCCCATTTTGTGCATTGGACAATCCTTAATAAAATGTTTAAGACTTCCATATCTGTGACAAACTTCTATAGTGACTCCTCTTTTGCTGCTACTCCTATTTCTTTGAAACTGGCCACTTTGTCTCATAGCTCTAACTATTATTTTTTGCGAAGTAGTAAACAATAGTGTCTTCTTCATTAGAGTATGAATTCAATGCTTTTAGTGCCAAATATTTTTCCCTTTTAACCTCCATCTTCACATGCACTTACTACTTTTAAGTCATGAGTCTTACTATTCCCAATGAGTTTATCCATGGAGAGAGTTTTCAAATTCCTAGCCTCAGTGATAGCATCCACTTTTCTTTCCAAGGATTTGAAAGAATGCTAAGAATATCTATCACTTGATTATACAGTGGAATCACTTCTCCTAAGAAGTGTAGCTTATTGGTGATGGAAATGAATCTTGTATGCATTTTCTGTATTGTCTCTCCTTCTTTCATGGTGAAGGTTTCATACTGAGTAGTCAGCATGTTAACTTTGGAATCCTTCACATATGTAGTTCCCTCATGAGATGTTTTCAAGCTATCCCAGATTTCTTTAGCATTTTTAAATGCAAAATCCTATTGTATTCATCAGTCCCTATACCACAAACTAGCAATTTCTTGGCTTTGTTTTTTTCAACTTTCTTTCTATCTTCATCATTGAACTCCTTCCTACTTTTGACAACCATTTTTTTCACTTATCCTTCTTTAACTTCTCGAACTGGAACATGAGGACCATCAAGAAATATGTCCATCAATTTAATATCCTCAGCCATGATAAAGTCAAATATCCTTATTTTCCACCACCCATAGTGTTGTCCATTAAATCTAGGTGGTCTAGTGGTAGATTTCCCTTGTTCTAGATTAGGTAGAGTAGCCATGCTAACCAAGACACTCTAGGTGTGAAATTTTTAGAGTGACCTTGCTCTGATTCAAATTATTGAAATGATTAAGCTCATCTTGGAAACTCTGCCAAGGACCTACAATAACTTGTTACTCTGACCAACAACAAGCTTAGACAACTCTACCTAAGAACTTCTATAATACCCCATAAGATTTAAAGCTCAGTTCAGTTATAGGTGCATGCTAAAGGGGTCCAAGGCTTGAAATTTTCACTAAGTGTTAAGGGCATAGTCATTTTCAAGACCCCTAACCTTTATGAATTTTTTATTTTGGTCTTCCCAACCCTGAAACATTAGTTTTGAGTTGATTCATATTTAGGGAGGTTAATAGTGTATCTTGGGGGAGTTTCAAGATTTTCGAATGAGGTTTGGGATTAGATAGATGAAATAGTGCCAATGCAATAAGCCTGCGGCATATTGGTCTCTCCCATGGGGATTGGGTATGCGGTGCATTACTTTCTCCCTCGGAGTAAGTGATATGGAACATTGATTTCTCTCTCAGAGAGAGGAATGCGGTGCTTTTCTCTCTCCCATCCAGCTTTTTGATTAATGAAATCAAGGAGCAAGTAAGTCTTTTACCCTCAACCCAATTCGTTCATAACATAATTTTGGGCATCCGTAGGCGCATTATTTTTCCTTTCCTCTAAAAATTACTCAAAAGAAAAACCCTGATCCTTCCCAAAAACAAAACCTAAGTTCCTTCTTAAAGAATCCAAGAGTTCAAGCTCCCAAGTCCAGGCAATCTTTAAGAACCTAACAATTAATGTATGTGGGGTATTAAACAATGGGCCCCTTTCACCCATTAAGCCCAAAAAACCTTATATTTAATTAATATATGGGTTCTTGCTTTATTATGGAGTTTTATATTTTCGAGATGGGTTAAATTCATTTCTTTCCTATGTAATTAAACTCAGACTCATGTCCAGGTAAGATCCTAAGAAAGGTTAGATTAATTCATGTTTTAATTTATAATTTCCCATGTCATGTTCAAGTGAATTTTATGTTACAATATCAATTATGAATTTAGCCATGTAATCAGGTTATTTTCTCATGTTTGACATATTCCCATGTTCAAGTTCATGATTCTCACTCGTTTGGTGAAATGTTCATATTTTAGGTCTTTGAATCTTGATTCCATACTTTAGTTTTAAGCTTTGATATTGTATTTTATGATCATCCAGTGCTAGAGCGCTATGAACTCCCAATATATATATGTTTTACATGATTTCTAATTTTTAATTAATAAGTTAGTTAAACCATGAATCTTATAATTATACTAAGATATTTATGATCATGATGAGCACTATCAAAAATAATGTTTAGTTAAACTTAGTTCAGTTTAGTTAGGAGTAGGATTTAGCACCGAACAAACCCAGTGATGGAGGCTAACCTACCAGTAGAGGGTGTGACCTTTAGTAGCAGTCCCTGAGTTCTAGAACTACGTAGCCAGCATAGGTTTGAGATGTCTTATTGGCAGTTGAGGGTTGATGCATATCTCATGAGAGCACCTGCAAGTAGAGGGTACTACCTAGTCCTTCAGGACACTAGTTTAGTAGATCTACAAAGCTAGTATTAGTACCCATGGCATGGTACTAACACCCTTCCAGCTGGGGTTATAGGTTGGACCCCAATTAGCTGAAATTGGGGCATGTCTTTTACACGATACATCCTACAATCTCAGTCAGTATTCAATATATCTCAGCTAAGGTTTGCTTGAACAAATCATATAAATTTTCAGTTATACAGAATTCAATCTTTCAGATTATATATTATCTCAGAAACATGTTTATGCTTGGTCTCACATTCTAAGATATTACATGTTTATGCATTCATGCTCAGTTATCTCATATATTTATGTTAGTCCTTACTCACATACTAGTACACTAAAAGTACTGATCGCATAATTTTCTTTGAGCTATGTTGTCTTATACATAGGTTCAGATGCTCAGTTTTCCAACCATTCTTCGACAGCTCAACGTTATCCAGCAACAGTAGTGGTGAGTGCTCATCCATTGATAACATGATATGTTATCTCCGTTATTTTAGTATTTCCTTATGTTCAGTCAGTCAAAGTTAGTTGGGGGGTTTTCCCATCAAATATTCATGATGTTTAGAGGTTTTTAGACAATCAGTTAGACAGTCAGTCAGTTTTTTTAGTTTTTATCAATTGTTTTAGGCAGACAGTCTAGTTTCAAGTATTATTATTAGATATTTCAGATATGTCATTTCCATGTATTTTAGTATTTAGATTTATAGTATCTTATCAGCTTATCTTTTCCACATATGTAGTATTACTATTTTGCTTAGTGCTCACATCAAGTACTAGTTTATGGGTTAGCTTGTGCTCACTTATGGCCACAAGTACTGTTGTCTTGACTAGGGTGTAGCCTTTGGCCGTGACAAAACTTGGTGTCAGAGCCTTAGGTTTTAAAGTATCCTAGGCTATCTGAAAGTTGCATTGAGTTGAGTCTTTTACATGGGTGTGAAGCGCGCCACACGTATGGGCGAGAGGTTACAAGATATTTTAGTAAAGTTTACATTCTTTCTGTGTTCATGTCGTGCAAAAGAGAATGAGCTCTATTTAATTCCTCTTTCTAACTCATCCTTCATTTTATTTATAAATAATGCCTCACATAATAAATAATGAAAGAAGGAATAGGGATCAGTCTACACCACCACCTATCAAGAAAGTTCCCCTAAATGAGCATGTCTTCACGTCTAATTCAGGGCTACTTTAACTACCCTAGCCCATTCTGTAGATGCTTAAAACAACCAGAAGGCTATTTTCCCTGTTAATCCAGTGGAAAATATAGCTATAGTTAGGATTTAAAATTTCACTCAGATGATTCCCCATCTGCTTTCTGGATCTAAGTTTGAGGAGGATCTGCAGGAGTTTTTGGACATGGTGCAGAAAGTGATAGATATCATGGGCATCACTTTGAGTGAGAGTGTAGAGTTAGCTGCATATCAATTGTAGGGTGTAGCTCATACTTGGTTTAAGAAGTAGAAGGAGAACTGAGGTGTTGATGCAGGGCTTGTAGAGTGGAAGGAGTTTGCCATAGCTTTCTTAGACAGGTTTTCCCTCCAAGAGTTGAGAAAAAATAAAGTTCTGGAGTTCATCAATTTTAAGTAGGGTAATATAAACATAAATTATTACTCCCTTAAGTTCACTCAATTAGTGAGGTATGCTCATACTATGGTGGCAGATAATAGGTCTAGAATGAGTAAGTTTGTATATGGTGAAGCTGATAGTAAAGATAAGGAGTGTAGGACCGCCATGTTGATTAAGAAGATGGACCTATCTAGACTCATGATTCATGCTCAATAGATTGAGGAAAAGAAGTATAAGGATAAGGATAGAGATAATAAGAGTGCCAGAATAGGTAGTTTTAACTTTTCTCAACTAAGGTGAAAAGACGATAATCATTCTTAATTCCATCAAAACTTTTTAGCCCCAGCTCCATCTTCAGCTAGTGGACCAATACCTAAGTTCAGAAAAGACAATTGGGATAAGGCGCCAGGATCTAAGTCCTAGGGCAATATGAACGATGGTAGTACTAATATGCTTTGCTGGAAATATAAAAGGAATCATCAAGGTAAGTGTAAGGCTAGTAGTGATATGTGTCTTGGATGTGGAAAGCTAGGACACAGGGTCATGGATTATTTAGATGCTGGTTAACAGGGTTAGTCTAATTTTTCTTTATCTCCAGCCGATCTCCCAACTTACAGGGTGCCACTCCTAGACCTTATTCATCAAATCCATAAATATCCTCGGGGAATTGGTCAACCAAAAGGTCATGCCAAGAAACTCATAGTAACCATACCGGGTTATAAAGGAAGTTTTACAGATATCTGTATCCCTAATTTTAAGTTGATGATAACCCGATATAAGATGAATCTTAGAGAAATACTTCCCACTTTGAAGTTGATCAAACAAATTATTGATTATAGGAAGAGGATACTTATTCCTTATGGTCACTTTGTTCAACTGACGGTAGTCAATGCATATGTGAAGGGAAACATCCTTCCTGCACATGAATAACACGGGAGCACCCTAAGGAGGCATACTAGTCCAAATGAAACCTTTATGTAAGAGTTCTTTCAATTGTTCAGTGGGAGCATATTGGACATTGGATAAACCTGATTTGAGATATTCAAGAAGTAATAAAATAGAAAAATCCATCATGTATCCTATTCCCTGCCTATCCTCATTTTTATAGGATGATTTAAATATACCTATTTCTCAAAGATTATCAATATCAGGGGGTGACCTAAACCATTACAAATATAAACATAACCAAATATCTAGGAGAAAGCTCATGAAAAGTACTATTTTGCCATATGATTCATCCTACCTTTCTCTTTGACAAGCTCAAGATAACTTTGGGTTAAACTATAGAAAGGTTAAGGGATTACTTGAAGCCAACATGACACACTCCATGACCCCTTCTTGACATTATAGGCCAAGAAGTGCTTTAGGATTAGTCTTATTCCACAACTAAAGCAAGACACAAACTTGAATAAAAATTAAGCTCAAAATTTTAATACAAAGAAGAAACATAGTCAGTGGACTCCATGTAAGAATAATGAGATCATCACAGAATACTTGGTTGTATGGATTAGCCAGTTATTCATGCTATTATTGATATCATTATTATCATTGTTATGATCGTTATTATGGCTAGATTATGGAAGATTGGTCATCGATCTAGTATCAAGACTTGAGGTATGTCTTCGAACTCTTCTATCTTATAGTTGCATTACTATGCAAGATTATTTCATGTGTATCTATGTGGAATAGAAACCCTGATTATGATAGAATTAACTCTCAGTAGCATATTAATGAGGTCTTAGAATGAGGATATGATGATCTAGGTTATGCATTGTGATGACCTCATGTTTATATGTACATACATAAATCTAGCTATATGCAGTTATGGCACTACTGTATATCCTTCCTTTATTTGTTCATATTGTATATTGATTTCTTTTCCTTGTATATTGTTATATATCTTTCTTTTGCTCTTTATTTATATATTGGCTTGGGATATATGATATAGTATTGATGTCTATTAAATGTCGCTGGAATATGATAGTTCACCCCGATGTATCCTTAGTCTTATTATGTTAGCCTCTTTGACTTGAATATGATAGTTGTCCCTTATTATTCTGATTGACTTGTTATATGATTTATGGTCCCTTGGGTGTAGTTTCAATTCTGTTTATATATAGTATATATCAACTTTATCTTTGGAGCTTAGTTGGTAGTGTCCTACTGAGTACCATTCATTTAGTACTCATACTACAACTTTGAAGTCTGTAGATCATAGTACGGGTTACCACCATTGATGTGTGCAACATGCGAAGCAGCCATGGTTCAGATACTTAGAATGAGATCCTGACATTTGGAGTATTACTTATCTCTCTTATGTATTAGACTAGTCTCTATGTTGTATTCGGAGATAAGTCTTATTGGTGTATTTTTCTTGATCTTTCACTTTTGTACTCTTATTATATTAGAAGCTCTTGCACTTATACCACAAGGTTTAGGGATTTTATTATGTATTGAAATTTGTTTCATTTATTCCCTATTCTTTTTCTTATATTATTATGTAGTCCGTTACTAGCTGTTCCAAACTACGAATTGGCTTGCCTACTGGTGGGTTATGATAGGCGCCATCATGACCTGAGAGTTGGGTCTTGACATGGATAGAGTTGATCAAACATTATATATCTCAGTACATATCATCAAGGGAAAACAAATATGGTTGTGGATGCACTGAGCCAAAACCAATGAGCATAAGAAGTTTAGTATGGCTAAATGTGTCAAGACACCCATTGGCAAGGGAGGTACAATATATGGATAATGGTTATTTGAGACTTCATGAGACTAGTAGAGGAGAGGTGTTATGTAAGACCCATCAAATCTTCCAAGTAGTTAAATCTCTTTAAAGCGAGTTAAGAGAAGCTTAACACTCAGAAAAATTGGTCTAAATGTTGTAACTCATTCATTTCATAATCTTCCGAACATTGATGATTTATTTCATGATTCTTATATATCCCTAAAACACGTGATTCAGCCATATTTCACCCAAAATATAGTGGTTTCTCTCAATTTCTCTCAAGAACAAGTTAGGGTTTTCCAATTGAAGATCCAAATTCAAGAGTCTCTCCGTCAATCTTTATAAAATCAAGAACTAAGGTATGTTAGATGTTGATTCTCGGGTTCCTTTAATCCAAGAAGTTCAAGAATCCTTTTTAAAATTATAAAGTATGTGTCTTTATGAGTTTTCATGATTTATGTGAATTGAAGTTCAAGTTTATGTGTTGTTGAGTTTTAATTCATGATTTAGACTACAAGTTTAAAGAATTAATTATAGTATGAGGTGAATTTCATGATATTCATAATAAACCCTACAACATGGATTATGATTGATGTAACCATATTAATTTAGTATGTTTGAATGTTGTATGACCAAAGTATACTCCCCATATATTTGATAAAATGCTAATGTGAAGGAAGTAGGGTCATTATAGTATGTTGACAAGAAACCCCCCAATTATGTATAAGTTTATGCATGCCAAGTGCTTGTTGAAAGGCTTTAGAGAATGAATTATGATATGTTGCATGCATTCCTATCCATGTGCATTCCTTGTTGAGTGAATTATGAGATATTAGTATGCATTCCCTATACTATTACATGTTTAATACTTCCAAGTGCTTGAAGAGATGCCTCATTGATTTGTATTGTGAATGATTTGTATTTCCATATTATGTATGAGTTATCCTATCTTGTATTATTTATGTTATTGAGTCCTGGGGGTATTTAATACCCGATAATTTAGTTGATTGTCTAGAGACAGTGTCAGTTTTCAATATAATCTCAGTCATTCCATGATCAGGAGAACTCAGTCAGTTACAGAATTTAGAGACTCTTAGTAGTCTCAGTATTAGTCTATTCTAGTTCAATATTCAGTTCAGACCTCAGTAGTATTCAAGTATTCAATCCAAAAACTCAGTAGCATTCAGTTGGATAGTATAATTCAGTAGTATTCCATCAGTCAACAGAACTCAGTGAGATCAGTTCAATTTAGTTAATCAACAGGACCAGTAACAGTTCAGTCAAGCATAGTATAAACTTGGAAATCAGTGTAGTGTCTTTCAGTTGGGAGTAGGATTCAGCACCGAGAGAGTCTAGGGATGGGGGATTACCCGCTATATAGGATTGAGATCCCTAGAAGAAATCCCTAAGTTTCAGAACTACGTAGCCAGCGTAGGCATGAGATGTCACCCGTTAGATAAGACTGTTAGATACAGTCACTCAGCTCAGTAAGAAACTTAGATAGTTCCATAGAATTTAGAGATCACCTGCTAGATAGGACTGATCTATAATACAATCAATCATTTTATCATCAAGAGAGTAAGATATCACCCGCTAGATAGGACTGCTCTCAGGTACAATCTATTAGTATTAGAAAAACTCTGAAGTCAATATCATTAGACTCTGTTATTCAGTATCCCAGTGTTAGTAAACTCAAATATCAGTAAATTGGTGTTAAGAATTCAGCATCAATAAGCCCAGTTATCAGTAATCTAGTTAGTTAAACTGAGTATTCAGTGTTACTATGATTCAGTTATAGTTTATGCATTAATGTATGTAATTCCTCATTCAGTATACTCATGTTATTCAGTCAGCTATAGTTCATGCATATGAGCCTTTGCATTTAGCCTTACCTCATCTAGCATACTAATACATTCTCACGTACTGACGTATACTTTTCTATGCTATGGTGTTTTATACCTTAGGTTCAGAAGCTCGAGCTGCAGAGCACCCTTAGCAATCCAAATTCAGCCAATAGTAGTAGATACTAGTGAATCCTCATCATTCGGAGATGGATCTTATTTCACTTTATTGCATTAGATTCATTATATTTTTAGTAGATGGAGTTAGTTGGGGGATTGTCCCATTCAACTCCTTATCCAGATAGTTAGAGGCTTTCAGACTAGTGTTTTTCAGACTAGATGTTCAGACAGTTGTATTAGTATTCAGTTTCAGTTGTATTTCAGATGTTTGAACCTTATGGCAAGTTTTTCTTCAGTTTTTTGCATTTTTACAGAGTATTATTCAGTGATCAGTTAGAGATATTAGTCAAGGTTTAGCTTATGGTCCTTCGAGATTATGAGAACCATGTAGCGTCTGGGGTGCCAGATTCGGGGTGTTACATGTTATCACATGTGTAAGTTAGGTCCACATTCTTTGACCAAATTAAAAGTAGGTAGTTCAAAGATAAGAAGTTAAACAACCTTAGAGAAATGGTGTTGCAAGGTAAGGCTAGGGAGGCCATTATTAATGACAATGGAGTGTTGAGGATTCATTGGTGATTTAATGTATCTCAGGTAGAAAATTTAGCTTTAACTATTCTTATAAAGTCTCACAACTCTATGTACTCTATACTTTCGAGTGAAAACAAGATGTATAGAGACTTGAGTCAAAATTATTGGTGGCGAAGAATGAAGGTCGACGTTGTAGATTTTGTAACCAAGTATCAAAACAACCAGCATGTCAAGTATGAAGACTGAAAACCTAGTGGTACATCTCAGAGAATGCCTATTTTGGAATGGATACTGGAAGGGATAACCATGGTCGTTGTGGTTGATCTTCATGAGACGTTGAGAAAGTGTAATTCTATATAGGTCACTATTGACATGTTGACCAAGTTAGATCACTATATTCCATTAAGATTAGATTATAGTGTGACCAAATTTGCCAAAATTTATGTGAAAGAGATTGCAAAGCTACATGGTGTACCTATTTCAATTGTGCCAGACAGAAATACTTAGTTCACCACTAATTTTTAGAGTGATTTTAGTCAAATTAGTGATCTAGATTGGACTTATGTACAACTTTGATCCACAGACTGACGATCAGTCATAGAAAACTATCCAAGTGCTCAAGGAAATACTTTAAGCTTTATCTATTGACATAGGGGTTAGTGGGACCAATACATACCATTGTGCAAATTTTTCGACAATAATAGCTCCTTCACTAGTATTGACAAGGCCCCATTTTAAGGCCTTATATTGTAAAAGGTGTAGGTCTATAATAGGGTGATTTGACAATTTTAAATGAGAGCTTGAGGAACAAAAATACTCAAGAATTAGATGGGAAAAGAGTTTAGACAGGAAAAATTCCTAGCATCCCAGAGCCAAAGAAAAATTATGTGGACAATAAAGTGAGAGATGTGAAGTTTGAAAAGAGGGATAAGGTACCTTAAAAGTATCACCCCTGATAGGTGTAATGTGATTTGACAAGAAGGGCAAACTGAGACCGAGATACATTGGATCATTTAAGGTTTTGAAGGAAGTGGGCTCAAGAGAACATAAAATGACCTTTCTTTCTAGTTTGTCTGGAGTTCAACTGATATTCAAGGTATCCATGCTAAAGAAGTATCATGAGGATGGTGATTATATTATTCATTGGGATCTCGAGTTAGTTATCTTAGAAAAGAAACCAGTTGCCATATTGAAGGTTTTTCCATATTAAATTAAGATATGAGGAAGTGGAGAAGGTCTTCCATCTGTATAAGGTTCAATAGAAGAACCATACTATTGAGGAAGCAACTAAGACACAAAGATGGACGTGTATGAATGATACTCACACTTGTTTATTTCCGCAGGTATTCTTTTGTTTACCTTTCTTACCTATGTCATTGTTGAAAATGTCTAAGTACAATATGTGTAATGTGAACCCATTATTCCTCTTGTGTAAAGTATTATAAATGTGTTGGTGTCTGTAATTATGGGTTATATGATGATCATTGTTGCTATTATTTTGTTTTATTATTTGTGTAGTATTGAGTTTAGTAAGCCTATGTTGCCTACCAGTACTTGTTGACGTACTGATGCCACATGTATTCTTCTTTTTATTGAGTGTAGAGCTTGTTTCAAAATTTGATACAAGAACTTGGCTCTAGCTATTAGTTCTAGATTCCAATTTGTGTGTGATCACCCTGCCCCGGTAGCCTTTGGATATTGTTATCATTGTTGGCATCCATTGTTTTGGAACCAAGACGTTCCTTTATTTTTTTCCTTGTTCGGGATAATCATTTGCTTAATAATTTGAGTTTTCAACGCAGCATTAGTAATTTGATAATTCTGTTGTTTGATATTAATTTCTATTAGTTGAATGAAGATATTTTCAGAGTTCGTTTTACGGATAACTTGGTGTTAGGTGAATGTTAATTTAAAACTTTGTTAGTTCAGGTTTAGGTTAAGTATGATTCTCCTACAATAGGTCAAGGTTGATGCCAATCATGACGATTTGGGTTGTGATATAAAAATGCTTTAATGATTAGAAGATGATCTGAGAGGTTTTCATATATTTCTTGTTATGGAGTTATCGTCGGTCTACAAGATTCATCTATTCAAAAAGTTAGATGGATCGGAAAAACCTTACTTTGGCATAGAGTTTTATTGTAAAAAATTGTTGTTGCAGGAGAGAATGCAAGGATACAAATCAAACTATTCAATCAAAGTTTTAGCAGAAAAGATTTAGAGTGGTACTAAACAATATATGACCAAATAGCATGCTTGTCATGATTATGAAAAGGCTTTTGAGAATTAATACATATTCCATGTCAAGATCAAACATAAAAGAATCTCAATTATAAAATTCAAGAAAAATACCACTAAACTCTTCTAAGAATATTCTATACAATAGAGGAAAGAAGAATCTAAGGAACACCGACCCATAGATGAACAAGAGATGATCACTCATTTTATTTAATCATAAGAATTAGAATACTGGGTGCAGAAACTTTTAATGAAGTTATAAAGGATTGGGAAAAAATTTAACAAATCCTCAACACTAGAAAATAACAAATTTGGCAACATTACAATTCATTAAAAAGGCCTTTCAAATTGGCTCTGTCAAGAATAAAAAGGGAAAGAGAAAGAGGTTATGGGATCAGTGACACGAGAAGGTACATCATATTACTGAGAACTATCATAGTACCAACCCCATGATCCGTATGATCAATATTATCCACTCCCTTATTACCCTACTTCATCATTGTGTCTTCCTCAATCTCCTTGAATGACATGCCCTATTTACAGCCCATTACCAATCTATCATTCTCTAGGATCACTAAAAAAAACCTTGAAACAATGAGCGTCGTCTCAAATCTGAAATAAATCCTTCATTCCACTTGCATAACCATTCTCTTATCTTTATAAAGATTTGATAGCTGAAGGACTCATTCATCAAATAACAAAAATTTGTAAAAGATTTTGGCACATGCTACTATCCTAACAAATGATAGACCTCCCACTTAAGAGTATTTGGACATGATATTGAGAACCGTGTCACCCTCAAAAAAAGGTCTAAGGACTAATCGACAACAAAGTGGTTCAACTTGTATCAACGCTACCAAGGGCCAACAATAACATGAATCCCGATCATGAGAGGTAGGGCTTTTGCATAGCTAGTTGCAAAGAAGAATACAACATTCTATAAGTTTAATTTTTTGCATTATTTAATTTCCCTTTATTTCCTTCTTTCCTTAAAATTGCACATTATTATTTTTTACTTCTATGTAATTGTACATTATGGTTTAATTTCCTTGAAATCACAATTCTACCCACCGTAATTACATTTGCCTAATTGTGTCTGCACAAGATAAGTAAGCTCCACAATAGTTCGATCGAATTCCCCACATAATCTCCATTCACCTTAAAAAATAGAAACTAAGTTGAATTTTTGAGAAGATCACGTAATTCTATAGCAAATGACATTTTCTAAAAAGTTGAATACTAGAGCATGCTGAAGATTAGATAGAGGAATAATTTCTAAAAATGTCTCAAATAATAAAAATAGAGATACATAATGAGAAGCGTGAAAGTTCAAGAGATTTTTTGTGTTCAAAACTAGCAAAATTCTTTAAGAGGTTCCTCAAAAATAGAATAGAGAAGAGATAGGATTGCAAGGGAAATCTAGCATGATTGGACTCTCAAACTAAGAATTTTTATTTAAAAGCATGGTTCAAAGAAAGTCGATTATTTTACATTATAGAGGCATTATGCAGACAAAGAGAGTTGAAGTCTCTAATTCTATCAAAGTCAAAACCACTTTCCCTATACTAAAAAAATTTCTTTGAATACAGGAGAAAAAAACATCATCCTCGAAACTCATAGGGGAATCACAAAATCTCCTATATGATGAAACTCTTAGAAAAAAACCTAAATATAATATACTTTAATCTTATAATCTAAGAAGGATTCTTATATTTTTAATTTTAATTTTGTAGGATACAAGCCTTGGACTTCATGGGAAGAGAAATTCATCCTTAGACTCTATGAAATACTAATAACCCATTAGGAAGACAAATTAGGGCAGTCTTTGACTATACCTTTCCACTCAATCATTTTATGAATTCCTTACTTTCATTGATTTCATGTAACATTATGCTAGCTTCGTCCTCTTCAATGGTCAAGTACCATCACGATGATGTACAACTCTAACAGATATTTGAGAAATCCCCTTTTTCTCTGAAAACATTCTAGGAGAGAATATAATAACATGTATTTTTGTAGGAAAACAAAAAATCACACATACACCAAGCAATAACTAGTGTCCTCATAGATAATAGAGTGGCCTTCAAAATTTCATCCCTTAGAATAATGGGTAACGATAAAAACAAGTGGCTACCATAAGACAATTGGGAAAATATAAATAATCCTTGCAAATGGTAGGTAGATACTTTTTGATGAAAAACATCAATCTTAAGAGGAACCACACTAAGTTTGTTTATACCTATGCATAAATTTTATATCATATCTACAAGAACTATGCACACCTGAATGTCATATCTCAGAATGAGATAAATAGGTAGCACTTCTAGGTTTCAGTTCCCCTTGTAAAAACAATAAAAACCAACAAAATAATAAGGATCATGTCATTAACTTGGTTGATGCAGGATGATGTCTTTAAATTGGTTGGTTCCTACGTAGTTATGACCATCCATAGTGAATGGAAAAAGTAATAAAATTGATAGAGAGGACTAATGGAGTAAAGATTCTTTTTGTGCCTCTCATCATACTTCTATGACACTTGCATGCGTCTAATATAAGAATGATATTGACTTCATTGTTTCATAGGCATTGTGTGGTGAGTTTTAAGTCTAATTCAATAGCATTGCATTATTAATTTAGTACTTGGCCTTAATATTTGTTGAGGGCAAATCCTATGTAATTCTTAGTTTGGAAAGAATGGTAAGCTTTCTTTGATCCGATTTTGTCTTTCAATGGCTACCAAATGACATTGATCCTTAGAATATCCCACTATGAGCCTAAATCCAATTCTTTCATTTGAGTGCTTACATACACTACCCCTCTCTTTTCCCAGCCTCCTTGAGCATGTTAAAAATATGCAAATCAGAGACGAAGTTAAACTTTACAGTTGACAAAGGCAAAAGGTGAAGACCTCAAAGACTTGAGTTCAAAAATTATTTAAAAGAAAAATAAGGAAGATTTAAAAATGTTAAAAAAACATGATGAAATTTTAATTAAAATCAAGAAAGCCTATAATCCAAAAGGGGAGAAACTTTAAAATAAAGAGGAAAAATCCCCAAAATGAAAGGAGAAAAGTCTCAAGTAAGCAAAACCTCAAAGAAGTCTGAAAAATAGAAAAAGAAAAGGGGTGACAAAGATGATCGAGTGCCAAAGGTGTACAAAAAATCAAAAGCACGGGTACTAGAAAGGATTAAGCCACTCTTGATCCAAATTAATATTCTATCAATCCTTAAGCCTATATTATAAGAAAATAACAAGTCTTACATGATCTCAATCTAAGTGTTCTTACATTAATGGAGACTTACATGAAGGTGAATAATATGGAATCATAATTGGATGCTTTGAACATCCTTCTGAGTGTGAGAGAACCATGCTAAAAGTCCTCAAGTAAAAATACTTCAAATGAGTATGGAGTAGGACATTCTTTATGCCGAGGGAACTGAAACATGAGATAGGTGTTGTTCAAAACCTTTATTTGAAGTAAGACAAAAAATTCTTATTGAAACTTAGGTAAGTTTGAGGTACCGCTCTAAGCTATCGAAATAATCTTAAAATCAATAATAGTTAAAAATGAAGGAAGTGAGAAG
Source organism: Capsicum annuum (assembly GCF_002878395.1). Classification (NCBI taxonomy): domain Eukaryota; kingdom Viridiplantae; phylum Streptophyta; class Magnoliopsida; order Solanales; family Solanaceae; genus Capsicum; species Capsicum annuum. The sequence goes on along the minus strand of NC_061120.1, from coordinate 57,720,284 downwards.
AATTCCTATGAAATAGTAATAGTAGTACCAATTATAGTCGATATTTGACTCTCTTCTCTTATTTATTTTGAAAATGGGAAGATTCCCACCTTTGATGCCCATAAAAATAACTTGTTCTACCCTAACAAAGTTGTCTTTATTTTAAAAAATTGGGTCTTTCGACTTAAAAATATGACCAATAGGCTCATCATTGAGAGTAATATATTTTGTGTGCTGAATTGGGTAGTCCACCCTAAAAATGTGACCTATAGGATAATATTGCAAGACTTAGATACCTAGACTGCTAAATTGAGTAATCTACCTCATAAATTAGACCAATAGGCTAATCCTATAAGTATGAGATGTGTATTTACTTATTTGGGTCATCCTTAAAAAACATGACCAATAGGATAAATTGTAACTCTTATTTTGGGTTCAACTTATATATATATATATATATATATATATATATATATATATATATATATATTCTTCTAATTAAGTACCTTGGATGGGATTGAGAAGCCTTAGCCTAGCTTCAAATAGGTGTTTGTCTTAGAATGGCTTTTTGAGATGAGTAGTGGGTCGCACCTACCCTTTTTAAGATATACCTAGAATAACATCCCCTCAAACCTAAATGATTGCATAACAACTTCATTGGGAAATTACTTAAGTTTGCATTACCTTAGAAATTATCAGACCATTATTTAGCTCTATTACTCAAGGTAGTGTAATAATTGACCTTAACCTCTCTTTCTAAGTTAATAATTTGAACCCAACTTCTCAACAGCAGATTTGGCCACCTAATATTGAAATTTAAAATAAAATGAATTTGATTTGGATTATAACTCTAGGATAACACTATTTATTTCTCATTTATTCATGTTCGATTTCAGTCTGGAACCTTACATATTGTTATTATTTATTTAGTTATGGTTTTAGTTTGACATTTTTTATACTGTTATCTATCAATTTTGATTCGTATGCGATGTATGTTATATTGTTATTAGTTACTAGTTCTGATTTGAGTTCATCATTTATTATCCTTAAAATTACTAATCTAGGGGTGGGATACCAGTAGAGTGGTGGTTATGGATTGAAAATGAATATAAGGTACTCATATAATATATTTTGGATCATTTAATGTTCATTGATGCTACATGTTGTCCATTTAACCCATGTTTGTACCCCTCGTGTTTATGGACCTTAGAAAGGTTTATTTTTCTCTTGCATATTCATTTTGGGTTTATGGGAGGCAGTTAGGATATTTTTAGGATTTTATTTATGCGTCCAAGTTATTTTTTATCTATTTATTGTATGTGTACAACATAGCCTATTATTTATGTCTTAGTCCTTATAATATTGCCTATAGTTTACATTTTCACACATTATTTATAATTTTATAGTAATTGAGTTTAGTCAACCTATTATGCCTACTTAATATACATGGTTTTGGTGCTCATACTAGACTTCTGCGTCTATTCTTAGATGTAAATCTGAGTACAAGTCACCACCATTGACAACACCCTCGAGTTGTGCTACTGATTTGAGATTGGGTGAGCTTTTAGAATCTATAGTTGATCCTCCTTTTTCTATTGGTATGATAATGTTATTTTGAGTATTCTAAGACTATGATGTCTATTTTGGAACTTTCTAGTACTCTTTTAACTATAGTGCCTTTTGTACTAGCTTACCAAGTCTTAGAGGGATTTATTTTGGTACTTTTATCCTCTTTTTTCTTGTATAGTATGCTTTACACACTTACACACATACACATGCACACACACGCACACACACACACATATATATATATATATTTTCACTGTTTATTATCATAATTGAATTGCTATCTCCTTATATTTACACAGTTAGCTTGTTACTTTCCATTTTGGAATATTTTATGGCTTACCATTAAAGGAGGTGACATCATCTCATGAAAAATTGGATCATGATAGTTTGCTCATAAGCATTATTAGTACAAAATCAACTGTCTAGTAGATTCCTCTAAATCAATCTGATGACATACGTATCATTAGGACTTATAAAATTTTACTTCTATAGCATGGCAGTTGTAAAAGGCATCTCAGAAGGAAAAAGATTCATTATAGAGATTCTCGTGTGCTTTTGGCGGTGTTGAAGTAAACTAGCATTACCCTTCTGGTAGAATTTGCTTAATTATGGTATTAGTGTAATATTGTGCTAGTTTTAGGAGGGTCCTTATTTCCTAGATACTTTTTTAGTATTTTCTGGATAATTTTGTTGATTAAGGGCCTATTTGTGTAGAATTTGATCATGTTTTCCCTTATGTTATCCTATGCTTATCCTTTAGTATGAGTTAGCTCCTTTAGTATATTAGTATGGGATTTAGAAGCCTTAGCCTAGGTTTGGGTAGGTGTTTTTCTTAAATTGGATTTTTGGGATGGGTAGAAGGCTCTACTGCCCCCTTTTAAAAATAGGATGCTTAGAATAATGACCCTTTAGAGATAAATAATCAAATAACTTCATCCTTGGGCTATTAGTAGGTTTGAATTGGCTTAATAATAATCAGAAGCTTATTTGCCCTATTACCCTAGATAGGGTAGTAACTTACTAAGACTATACCTTTCAGACATTGAAGCTGCCTAGTATTGGAATTTTTTATTAAATGGATGTGATATGGACTACAAACCTGGGATATCATAATTTATTTAGTTCTGGTTTGAGTCTAACACCTGACATTTGCTATATTATTACTTTTATTAAATTTTGATTTGAATTTGACATATGTTAAATAGTTATTATTTAATCGATTTTAGTTTGAGTCCTGAATTTATTATACTTACTAATATTGATTTGGGATTTGTAAATTCATTAATACAAATAGAGTGGTAGTTATGAGTTTAAAGTGAATATAAGGTGTGCATATTGCTTATTTTGGATCATTTTATGTTCATTGCTACTAAATTTTGTCCTTACTTTAGTATTGCACTTTATTTGTGCTCGTCATACTTCTGGGGGTTCGGTTGGATTTTTTTCCTCTTGCATGTCCCTTATAGACTTATAGGGGTCCATTTAGGCTATTTCTAGGATTTGATTTTTTTTCTTTTGAGTTATTTGTTCTCTATTTATCACATTTTTCTACCATAGCCTTTTATTTTTGTCTTTCCCCCATTAATATTGTCTTTAGCTTACATTCTCACACATTATTTATACTTTTACTATAACAGATGATACCCTCTAACAACATGGTTGATTTGAGATTGGTTGAGGTTCTTGAATACTCCTCCAACTATTGTTGTGATAGTCTTGTTTTGTATATTTTGATACTATGATAAATATTTTCTAAGTGTCTAGTACTCTTTTGTTATAGTGGATCTTCCAATGACTTACCAGGTCTTGTGGGATATATTTTAGGAATTTTGCCCTATCTCCTCTTGTTTAGGGCACTTTATATAGATAAATATCCTTACCTATTGTCTGTTAACCCATTTCTTATCGTGTTAGATTTTATTTGGCTAACCGCTAGTGGGTTAAAGTTGATTCGATCTTGACCTATGATATTGGGTCGTGACACATTCATATACACATATATACGATACCAGGATAGGGTAAAGGGTCATGAACATGAGATTTTTAAAATATTAACTTGTGTTGTGTTGCTCTATCCGTCCTAAGGCCACCCATGGATTATATGGGTTCAGATCCTCTATTAAAAGGTCCCCAACGAGTGTTAGACATAAGAATAGACAAAATTTGAGGGAGTTCCATAGGCACTAAGGCTCCAACCATCCAAAAATTATATTATGTGTGAACTGTGCACACGATTATAAAGATTTAGCCCAATCTGGAAAGATGTATGTCTCTATTGAGCATAGCAGTCCTACACTCCTTAACAACTAATCTAGACACACCAGTAATAAACTTACTCATACTGGTTTTGGGGTCAACCATCAAATTGGGAGCATACTTGGATATTTGGTTGAACTTAAGGCAATACTCCTTTACTGTCATCGAGCTTTGCCTTAGGTTCATAAATTCCTCTATCTTCGCTTTCTTCATCTCAAGTTGGAAGAACTTATCTAGGAGAGCATCCTGAAATACCTGCCAATTCATAGGAGCTGCATTCTCCCCTCTACTCTTCCTCCACATCACAACCCAATCATATGTATTATCTTTGAGCCTATAAGATGCCAATTCTATACTCTTTTTCTCAGAAATAAGCATAACTTTGGTGATCTTCTTCACCTCATCCAGATACAACTGTGGGTCCTTACCTACCTTCGACCCATAGAACTCTGGAAGATTCATCCTTATAAAATCTTAAATCCTGGCTGTAGCTAAATAACCTCCTTGCTGATGAGGAATTGTAAACTGTTCATTGGCCTGAACATTCGTGGTGACCGTCTGGGCTAACACCTGAAAAACAGCCCGAAACTCAGCATGAGACACATTCTCATTCAGGGGATCAATAGGCTGAGGTTGCTGGTTATCATTCCTATGGGCATTAGATCCTTGTGGAGGCCTTTCTATCATAAAAGAGCATGAATTAATAGTAGAGAGAGACAATTGTATGCCCAACAAATTATGAAAAAAGAGATAACTTTTCCTAAAACGTCTTGTTGCCTTTTGCTCATAGATGTGGCGCGCTACATACCAATGATCAAGACTTTACATAATATGTCTTGTCAGACTCCCTAGGACTCTTTAAACCTTAGGCTCTGATACCAAGTTGTTAACGCCCCAAAATCTTATCCCGAAATGTCACACGGTGCTTAAGGATACAAGTAGCCCCAAGTTAACCCTTTAAGCCTACTACTACTTCTAACACCTACTTTAGGATATACAAGTCAATTAAAAACACTATATATTAACAAATATTTACTAAAACAACTAAAATAATCATCTGAGAAAGCAATACTTAAAACTTGGAATTCAACCACTAGTCTAGTCCAACAAGCCTCTACTTAATACTAAACTAGAGAGTCATTGGGGCAAACCCCCAACTGACTCGACTGAACTGAAAACCATAAAAATTGATATCAAAATTAAAAATCTGAGAAAATAGGTCCTTGAACCATGAGGACTCACCAACTACGGGGTGTGGACAAAGGTACTCGGGAATCACTGTCGCAGCTGAGAATGAGCAGCTGAACCTACATTATGAGAGCACACAGACGTATATGTGGATCAGTACTTTGAGGATCTACTAAGTATATGGGGGTGTATGCATTAAGTAAACAAGATCATTACTCTTTATGAAACAATGCATGCAAATATGAATGACTGACATAACTTTAATAAGTCCGAAATATAAATCTCATAAGTCATGAACAATGAAATATGTAATATAAATCTCGTGAGTCATAATACTTAGTTCTAAAATTTGTATTCTCCTCTTATTCTCAAAGCTTGTAACCCAAAAAAAATGAAATCTCAAAACAATAACTTTCAAACTTATATTTTTATCCTAAGAAGAATAAAGAACTTCTTTAGAAACTTTAGGAATTCAAAGGCTTATGATTATGGAACTTTGGGACTCTTTGGGAACTAGGGAGTTTCTTCTAACCGACATAAACCATGTGAGAAACATGGAGTCCAATGTCTTGCCCACATTGGGGAAAGTTGTTCTATCCTTGCCATCGCAATAGATCCTAAGCTTTAGTAATCACTAACCCTTGTTCGGGGGCATGAGACCTTGGAATCAAGCCCAACTCGGTGCTGAATACTACTCCCATTATTAGGCTAAGAACTTTTTAGAAAATACACCTTGAACAATACACAAGAGCATAATGGAGGCCAACCATGCTTCCCTTTAACTTGAATCAAAATAATGTGGACTCCTTTTTTAGTGTAGGACTTAAATATCTAACTTGTTCAAAACTATCCTTCTTGAATACCAAGACTAAAATTTATGACTTTCAACCCATGCTCAAAATTATGTCAAATCACAAAGTACTTAATACTTGCTATGATATCATCAAAATACTTTATAAAATCTCAAACTTTACTCTTGGGTTCCAAATCATGCAAATACATGCAAACTCAAATGATTATAAGTTCATAATAAAACTTAGTTCTTGACACTATCTTAGAAACACTTGGAAAATAGCAATTCAAGGTATGAATATGAAATTCATGGGATAAAATCTCAATTAAAATAATAATAGTTTGGGAAATTTCACAACTCAAGCATTAAATAATTTTATAATCTCACAAACTTAAAATAAAGAAAACTAGGGATAAATTCCACTTGAAAACATGACAATTCTTTAATTAAATCAAAGCTTTGGGCACAAGAACAAAAGAATTGTTCTTGTTCAAATCCCACTACCTTAAATTAGAAGCTTTGAATGAACTCTTTCTTTTGCAATGCTATTCATACTATTAATGGGTGATTCTTGAAGCCCTCGTCCTGGGCATTCTAAATCTTGAATAAATTTGGAAAAGTGACAGTTAAATTTTGAGTTATCTTAAACTTTGGGTTGAAACCCTAGAGTGTTCTTGGTGAATTTTAGAGAGGAAGACTATATTTTGGTATTTGGGGAGCTTAATCCCATGTTATAACTGATAGAGGATGGGGGAAAAAGACTAAATTATTCCCTTGGGCATGGATTTTAAAAGATGAAAATCACTGAGCATCGACACGATTGACGATATGGCATGTCGATGGCATCAATGCGATACGATGCATCACGCCATAATCCCGTCAAGCCTCATTACTTTTAACTGGCAATTCCAACAATAAAATTGACCAATGAGATGGGCATCGCGGCATGCCAAGATCACGCTGGACAACTATTTTTGTACACTAAATGTGGTCTAAACGTGGACCAAAAATTTCAAAACTTGTCCAACAATAATAATTGACTTCCCTAATCATGAATTAGCTAAAATATCAATTATCGAGGGCTGGGAAGTTTGGTAATAAAATTCTTAAAGTTTTGAGGCCCTAGAAATGACTAAATCTCAACATTTAGCTAGATTTTTTAAGCCTAGGAACCCTTTGGGCATCATTTAAGTAATTTAGATAGCGAGGATTTTGCGCAGTCTTGTATAAACATGAACCAAATAGTAAAAGAAAGAAAAGGGATCAGAGGAATCAAACATCAAAAAACTAACGCGAAACTATTACAAATTTTCATTGCACAAAAATCCTATGGTCCTCGAGGCTTTGTACAACACATAGTTCCACTAGCAAAAGGCAAACTAAATATATCCATCATAACTCTGACGAGACATAATCACGGGAGAATGAAAAGGGAAAAAAGGGAAATTTACCTTTTTAAGGGCAACAAATGGGATGACAAAATCACTTCACCACCTTTCTTGACTTGAAAACAGTAACAACAATGTCACTTGAACTACAATTCCTACAGCTCTATGATTGGGGACATGAAATCCAAAATCCTAGCCCAGTGAAGAGAACGTCAAGCCCTTTTTGATTTCAAAAAAACCTTTTATTTTAGGTTCCAAAAATCGTCCTTAGTAGAGAAATTAAAGAAGTATTTAAAAGGAGGATTTGGATTGAAAAAACTGATTTGGGTAATGTGGGATAAGAAATGGATTTCAAATTCAAGGGCTATAAAGAGATAACAAAAAAATAGATGAAAATCAATGTATCTTTGTTGTCATTCATACAAGGAGAAAATAGGAGAGGGGGGCATAGATAATCTGTGGAAGCTTACACCATATTAGATATTTTTGCCAACCACATGATACCGTACGAAATGAAAAAAATAGGGGGAATCGATTATTTTTGGTATCTGTTTTTTGATGTTGGATCGGAGCTTCTTCTTGTTTTGTTGAATTGATATTGATACACATTGTTAATGGGTGTTATTAATATTAATAGGGTTTGTCTGTGGAAAAGGTGCATCGGGTAAGGGAAAGGAGACAATGGATGGGCCAGATCAGGAGATGATAGGTTGGGGAGGTGCTGATTGGGCTGTCCTGGAGCAAAAGTTCAAAAAGGGTAGGGGTATTTTATGGGCTTAGGAAAATGGGCTGGTTTATAAAACAATAATTAATAAAGGGATGTAGACCCTTAAAATTATGGCCATTTTATATTAATAAAATGGCCACAATTGAATAAATTTGAACAAAGTTGAAAAGAAATTAACTTTTAATTAATTTAATGAGCTTATCAAATTCAATAATTTCAAAATAAATATTTAATAAAGAACAATTATTTTTTAAAAAAAATTAAGAAACTAATTATTTCATAAATTTCTTATTTTCAATCAATCTTGAAAAAAGTAAAATATTTGCAATTTAATCAGGATTTTCACTAAAAATAAATTCTAAAGAGTATTGCATAACTGATAATTATATAATCATGTCTAATTAAACTCTAAAAATATTAATTTCACCTGAGTTTAATAGTTAGTCTTGGATCTTATTTCAGAATAATTAAAGATAAACATTTTAAATACATTGAAAATTGAGAAACTCAAAAACTAATTTGGAATGGGGAAAGCAAAAATTAGGTGTCAACCATCACCCGAGATAAATTGATATTTATGTAAGTTATAATTTATAAATAGTAGAATTACCCTAAAATTAAAAGTATGAAGCCAAAAGTGTTGTTGCCAAAAACAATGTATTATTAAAGTATAGTATATGTATATATAGAAGTTATGTATCAAGTAAGTTATAATTTAGGTGATATGTCGAACCAAAAGTTAGTAAGTATGGCATAGAATTAATGGTAGAAGGCAGATAAAGAATTGTTGTTTGAGATGATATGGATTATGATTGAACTAGGTAAGGAGTTTATGATGGAGTGTCATTTTGTTGAAAATGTATAGGTCATTACTGACATTATAAAGTAATTAAGAATTGATTGATCTAGGATACATTTATTAATCTAAAAAAAGGGACTGCTAATATTTATAGAGTTATGACGGTAGTTTTGATGTATGGTTGGATAAAGAGTAATGTTAAGGAGAATACGATTATGTAAAGTAGATAGACTGTGAGATTTAGATCGAATATATTTATCATAAGGCTTTATTGGAGAAGTATTTCTCAATTTTCTTATCTTATAGTTGCTCAACGAAGATAGTATGTGATGTTGTTTCTGTATGCATGTTTGGTGCTAGACACTAAGTTTGAATTGATAATTATCCCCAAGATGGAAACAAACGATATTTTGGTATTAGTGATGTTAGTTTAATGGAATTGATTTAACATGCAAGAAATCATGAATGTGGAAATTTAAGTTTATTATTTTTCAATAAGTGTAATGACACATGTTATAGAGATGTGATCCCAAGGTTAGACTATGAATGATGACTAAGTCATTAGATAAAGAAGATTCTTAAGAATTAGAAAGATAGAAGAAAACCCAAGGTAGTATGTTCTTGTAGGATATTTTGAGATTATTAACTAGTTTGTGCTTCTCATTACTATCTTTGAGTTTCTAGGTGTGGAGAAGGAAAAGTATAGCAGGTATTATATTGTTTTCTTAAGAGTTGAATCACAAAATTAGAGATAGACGGTGATGACAGTATTATTAAGGTTTTATTCTCCATTGTTTCATAGGAATATAAATCAAACCTAGTGTTATGGTGTTAGTAGAATAAAAATAATTATTAGATTATGAGGTGTTGGAGGAATTTGTTATGTTCAATAGTAAGAGTTTAAGCTATAGAATGATGATTTTAATAGCTAGTGGAAGTTAATAGTGGTATCTCTAAATTGATTGTCTTACAATGGAGCTAATATGTTTTAAATATAGTTTATCCATGTAAGGGAACAATTCATGTGTATAGTAATACCTCAACTATTAGGGTAAAGAAATTTTCACTCAATTTAGAGGATATGGAATAGACTCACAGACCTAGAATGTCGACCTCAATCTAAAGGGGAGACAATAAGGTGAGGAACCAAATCAAGTCTTGTCAAGTAGATTATGATTCCTTTTAGAAAGAGTTATAATGAGGTAGAAATTCATTTCTACTCCAGTGTATTCCTCAAAGTTCAGTTATTATGACACCCTAATCATGTCCCGTGTGTTAGCATCATGCCCAAAACACATAATCATATACTTCAACAAATTCATATCCATGCTCCAATTCTAAAATAAGAAATAATAGCTTCAAAACTATGATGCCTATACTACTCCATTGATCTTACTTCCAACTGCATGATATACAACTCACGGTATGTGCACGCCTATTTTATTATATTCTCAGTCTTATGATGTTTTTTTCTAAGACCTACATATGCTTACTTACCAAAGTAGTAGATGGTTATGTTTTGTTGATATCCAGAGCAACTCTCTACTAATACTTCATTGGTTAATATATGAAGTATTCATGCCTATAATACCTTACCTGGCAAGTTCTATTTCTCAGTTCCAAGGATCAAATAAGTATAAGACATCTATTTTGAGATCCTCATTCTTTAATCCTTTAGTGACCCCCTTATGTTAATATAATGGTGATTAAACTAGGTGAACGATTGTTTAGTGTCACGACCCAAACCATGAATCTTGCGGGCACCTACCTAACATAATCCATATTGGATAACCCTTACTACTCAATCATTTATTTAATGTGGAAGTAAAAACGATTCATTTTTAATAACTTTATTCCATTAACTCATAGTACATATATAATTTTGGTGAATACATTTGATACACAAAAGTAATAAAGGAATAATAAAAAGAGATTCCCTATAAACTATCCTAAATCAATAAAAGAGCACTAAGCATGGTGCAGAAAAGTCCATGACACTACATCGATGCTGAATAGAGAGGGCAGAAGTTGCTGAAAAGTGATCTCCATCGCTACTATAGAAACCCCAACTGACTTGTACCATAGATATATATCGGTTTGGAGATATAGTAAGTGTAGCTTTAGTACAATCACTCATACTGGTAGCATCATCAACCATCCATGATTGGAAACAAATAACATTAAAAGTAAATAGGAAGAAATCAAAGCACCAAGTAAAGTTCATGTTCTAGTTCCCAAATTACTAATTTACTTACATATGTTTAGTATCTCTGTGACTTACCTTTCATTTAACATTTTCATATTTCTTTATCCTTTGAAAATCACCTCTATCTTTCATGCTTAAAACCTTCCCCAACTCATTATTTTGGTTTTTATAATTCGTAACCTATTCTAGAATAGCCTATAGACTTTTGGTATATTAGGACCTAAGGGCATACTATGATTGGACCAAATCTCCTCAGTAGTCAATTAATGCAACTCACTTTGGGATTTAGAACCACTATGATGGTTATAACATTGACAACCCTGCGGAGAAAGGCACTACGGAATATGTTCCTTATATAACTATATACATAGGGAAAAGTATCATAAATAACATAGGACATACCTGACGTTCATGCTTTTCTACCATGAACAACCACCATTATCAAATAAGATGGTCCACTATTGGAACCAACAACTATATAAAAGTAAATCAAACTTTCAATGAATATGAATAATCGTATGTATGCAAGGTGCACATCATCTCTTTCTCTTGTCAATCTTAGCAACATCATTTTTTGCATCATGAACAAAATGATCAATACCAATATCACCATCAACATCATCAACAAATAAACAAAGAGATCACAAAAATCACGATTTGTATAATATCATTATCACCATCAATATGAATGAATATGAGTATACAATAAATAATCACATAGAGTGCTCAAATGAGATTCTAATTCCTTAGTTCACATATATGCACAAGATATCAGTATTATTACTGTACATACACTTAGGTACATCTATCTTTATAATGTGTGTACCTACACCTCCTATGAGACTGTGATGGTTCTATCGAGATATCATTACTAACTCTTTCTATCTATAACCCATACTCATGTTTTCTCCATCACTTTTAAATTACTTCTTAAATGTTTATTTTTAATTCTCATACTTGGCTTTACTAAACTTTCCCTGGTTACAGTATGACTCCTACTAAACATACCTACCCTTCCACTAGGTTGTCTCCTAAGTAGTCCTATTCCTTTAATTAAGAAAATAAATGGTCAAAAACTCTATTCAATTACTATTAACCCAAAATATATTTATGTTTAGTTAACTTTCCTCAATTCAAGATGTAACTATCTAAATTACTAAAAGAACCCTCTGTTAAACTTTATCTTACTACTTAATCCCCTTTTCTTACCTTGCTTAACTTACAACATTCTTATAAACCATAGTAGTCATTACACTAGTAAATATTCTCCAAAACTTGAACCCATTCCATACCATGAATATCATATAAATGGGGTACAACAACATCTTACCACATTTTCAAATCTAATTAGGTTTTATCATTTTCATCTATCCAAACACTAGGCTCGATGGCCGAATGCTTGAGAACTCCCAACATTACTATCAAGGTTATACAAATCTAATTGAATTATAATTTAAACAATAAAAACCATGACCTTTATCATAGACAAAACATGATGTTATTTTAAGGAGAGAGTTGTCCAACAACTGCTAGGCATCTCCTCTTGTTTGGTTCCTGTCGGATGTACCTCAAAACTGCAGTCATAAAGCTTGGAATTTGGATTATCATAGCTATGTAGGTGAGTTTTCTTCAAGATATTTTTTGGGATAAAAGATGACCTTGAGAGATTAAATAGAGAGGGATTTTAAAATTACCTCAGGTTGGTTGTTTTTGAGTTACCGCTACAACAGTTCATTTATTACTTCAGCGATAAGTAGTTGACCAACTTGATTTTTTTCTTTGATTTTTGGCCAAAATATGTTGGGACTCATTTTCCTGAGAAATAGATTTCCATCAGGTCCATTAACAACATTTTATTCATCATATACTTTACTGAGCTGTAATGCATGTAAAGACGTTTTGAGTCATTACATTGAAGACCAATTTACCCTTCACTAATCCCCAAATAGACATAGATAAAGATTAAAGAGTCTTTGACATGAATACAAGGAAATGTGGACGAAGATACATTGAAATAAAGGTGACCTTGATTTTTTTCAGTAGTTCATATTTTCCTACCTTTATTTTGATTAATAACGAAACAACGTACAGAGCATCCTAGCACTTTTAAAGGCTTTTACACTGGTTCAATTTCATTTACCCAACTCATGAGGACTTCGGAAGAAAAAATGCAAAAATGTTTACATGTCAATTATTTTAAAATATTTTGACTATCGTACGATACCAAAACATATGACAAGTCGGGACAAAAACTAACAACATGGGATTTTACCGCTAAAGCAATTGATTACCACTGCAATGGTAAATTTACCACAACGACAGTTATTGGTAGTCCAAATAGGTGGAAATGTTTCATTTCCCCTATTTTAACTTCTCATTCAAAACTCTATCAATTCTCTTTGTGCAATCTCCACCCAATGCCAGATTTAAGGTAGTTTTCTTATCCTTACTAGTTTATTAACGTCTTTGTCATTCTAGAATCATAGAATTTTTTTTAGAATAGAGGATATTTGGGTGGTTTTTGGTGTAAATCTTGGGTCTTGAATTCTTATTGTTTTCTTTAATGAAATAATGAGTATGCTAGGTTTTGTTATGCTGATAATGCTCGTATAACATTCAGGGCATATGATTGGCATAGTTCATGGTGGATAAAGGTTATTTCCCCCAATGAAATTAGGTGATTTGGGGGTGTATTTTAATGTTACACACTTCTATTTAAGTGTAAAATGGTTCCTACGAACTTCACTAAGCCTGATCTACCCTTAGTTTGAAAAAATATAGAGAAAAGTAAATATTCTACGATAGGAAGGGAGATTGGAGAGTTGGGAGTCATAGGATCATTGTAGCAGTAACTTTTCTATTGCAAAATTACCGCTATAGTAATTAATCAATCATTGTAGTGGAACCTGGCAATAGCTCCCCACATTTTTATTTGGTAGAAGATTTTAAATTTCTTCTTTCCCATAGCACTACAATATGGTTACTAGCCTTGTGAATATGATGGTTACAAGATTATCATGGCCAAACAATCCTGCTATCGATGATTTTTTCTCTCTGTCAATCATGAATGATATGAGGAGGGGTAGCATACTAGGGGTTTCCTCCATGAGAAAGGTTTTTTAATGAGTGATGTAGAAGATGAGGCCCTAGACTTATACAATCAGTTCAAGACGTTTGGATGGGAGATATTAATAGAGCCGTCCCTAAGATTAACCTAGCCTTATTCCAATAGTTTTATGTTATTCTTTCTATCTTGGAGAAGTCAGTACCTTTCCTAACTAATTGTATCTATGTAAAGAATATCCCAGTTGATGTGACAACAATCATCAAAACATTGGTGTTCCAAAGTCCTTAAATTCAATATTCAAACCCAAAGTCTATGATGGAGACCTGAAATGCATAGCTAGGGTCTTAGTGCAGGAGGATTGAGAAAATAAAGTAAAGTGGTCAAGCCTTAGAGGAACTAAGAGGTCTTACTTTTTTGTAGAGGCTAAGATGTGGCTGCAACTGGTGTCCCAAAAGATTTATCCTTTGGGAAATGTTATGGATTTGGTTTTCCACTAGTTTATAGTAGTGACATGTGTTCTATAGGGGATAAAGATAATGTGGGGGTACATATTATGGATCAGAGGCGGCACTTTTATGCTTGACAGAGGTCAACGAGGGATATTTTCTTGCCTTTCTTAATTACTGAGTTGTGTAGATAGGTGGACGTTCCCAAGGAGGATGGCAACACTATGGAGAAAAATGATTTGGCATTTAACCCACAGAGAGGAAGGGAATCACAATGAGTAGGTAAGAAGAAAAGAAAGAAAGGAGAAGTAGGGGAGAATAGTAGAGCTGGTTGTGTTGAGGATTCTGACATCTTTTTTACTTAGTCTCCAACATCACTTAACGGTTGGGAGTTTGATCCTACAGCTATGTAGAGATATTTGGAGAGGACCCACTTGCCTTTATTTACATTTGCTACCTTTAGCTTGAATTTCTCCATGGAGCTCTCCTAAACCTATGATCAGCTTTAAAGCGCACTAGATGTGGAGAAGAAGAAGTGTCGCTCTCTAGACTATATACTAGTTAGGATATGATAGGTTGTATAGGTACCATTTGGGTGTTTCTGTCCTATCAAGAACCTCCCTTATTTGATAAGAAAAGATTTAAAAGTTCTCTTTTTAGCAAAATAAAAGACGAGGGTTTGGACGTGTCATGACTCAGAGATGACACTACTAGATAAATGATTCCCCTATTTATTTTATCTTTTATAGATTTGGATTTGGGTTGACCCCATTTAGAGCATGTAACAAACAATTATTTTTCTTTATTTATATTGCATTATAGGGCATTTATTGTTACCGCGCCTTTACTAATACTTTCTTTAGATTATTTTTATTGTTAGAATCGATTGTTATATTTGATCATCACGATTATAGGGTCTTTGGTTCAATTGAAATATAAAAAAAAATAGGGGAAATCTCTGGCAGTGCACTGCCTACAGTCGATGCAGCGGTAATGTCATGTGGTTCTGTGTTTCCTTTATTGCTAAGTAATTTTAGGTCTTTTCTTAAACTACGCCATCTACTGAACACTATTATAGTTTCCAACTCATCACACCCGATAGTGTTTAAGGTATAGAGTGATTAGATTGTAGCTCAAACTATTGTAAGTGCAAACTAACTCTACTAATAAGTAACTTTAACATATTTTTACCTTCATTTTCTCTCAAACAACACACCCCACATAATATTATTCACAAAATAATGAGGCACCTAGGTAGTTTATTAGGATTCAAATCGAAATTAAGGAATATTTCAAATCATGTAATGATGAGGCATGCCTTACTTCATGGAAATGAAGATACACATCAAGATCGCATTGATCCTTACAATCCCCAAGTCCCTTGTCCATAAATTATACAAATAACATACACAACAAACTTTTGTAGTTAAAAAGTTTGACAACCCAAACAGAACGGTAACAATATGATCTAATAATAAATATCTATATAGGTAATATATATTGTATTCTATCATACCACAACAAAAATTGTAAGAAAGAGTATTTTTACACAATATTAAGTGAATTTCACAAAATAACAATTCAACACCTATGCTTTGATTGTTACACAATATTAAGTGAATTTCACAAAATAACAATTCAACACCTATGCTTTGATTGACCTCTACTGGTTGAAAAATACATTGTTCCAACTTTCTAGACATTAGTGAGATACCAATTAGAACCAACTAGTCCTAATTGTGATGATTAATATAACAATTTGAATTTTCAAAATACCAATTGGGCTAAACCCGTGAGATAGCATTGTGATGGCACAATATGAGAGAAGAAAGTGAAACATTTCCTAGATGTCTTATAGCTTTCTACTGGTTAGATATGGACATCAACATACGAATACGCAGAAATCTACTTAGCATTTGGTTTTTTTATAGGGAGACTATAACACATGAGCTAATAGCATCACGACCATAACCTTCAATTGTGTGAGCACCTATCTAACACCTACTCTAGATAGGAGAACCCCTACTACCCAACCATTATTTAATGCAAAAAATATAACAATTTGCTTTGAACAACTTAATTCAGTTAACTCATACATATGTAATTCTAGTTTAACACTTTTAATACATAAAAGTAATATAGCAAATAATCAATAGTGAATCCCCAGAAACTAGCCTAAATCCGTATAAGAGCACTAGACAAGGAACATAAAAAGTCCATGAAATAGCATCCATGTAGAATAAGAGGAAAAAAGTTGCTAAGGCGTGATCATCTTTATCGATATAGGAACCCCAAATGACCTAAAAATATTTGAATCCTTGATTGGAGATATAGTGCTTTATCTTGTTTTGATGATGAGAAGTTGAATATAAGGGACCAGGTCCCTGAATGTTCAAGGCTATAGTACAACTGGCACGTGTCTATACAGTTTTGTCTTCTTGTGTAACAAATTGTGTAGGTGCTACTTGTACTATTTAGGACATCTGGTCCAATCACATTTCAACTCTTATCATCACTCAACTATAACATGAAAAGGATCCTTCTCTATCAAGTGGTTTTTGTAAATTCAAAAAAGGTGAAAAGAGAAAAAGATAAAAACTTAATTTTAGCTTAAGTTCTTAGTCTTTGTGCGCTGATAGTGAATATGTTCTTGAGTTAGTTATTGGTTTGTAATTAAACTACTCATTCTATAAGAGTAATGTTTTAGTTGTTTTGAGACTGCTTAGGTAGAGTTGTGTCACAGCCCAATCCGAGGCCTAGACGTAATGGGCAATCCCAAGCCCAATCGAGATTGAGAACCACCTCTGTTACCCAACCCAACCACCAAATACTTACCTTGATTCGGCTGTAGTTCGAACATATAATAAGATAGCATTTACAACCATATGGAGACTCTGGGATAAGTCTATAACCAAAACCAACCCAATCAAGTCCAACAACCCAATAACCAACCAAACTAATGCAGAAGACCTACACCAAGAACATAATAATACACCAATGTATACATATACATAACAAATACAATCCATACCATACCCAAATCTAAAGTTTTCCATACAAAGCCTCTAGACCAACCAAAGAGTACCTAGTCGGGACATGCCCCCGACCTTAGCCAAAACCAAAGTTTATGGAGGACAAGAAATATGTAAAGTAAACCAAGACATGAAATTGATGCCTTTTGAACTATGAAAACACACTACTTTAATCTAACATCGATTGTACTCGAGCCCAATCACTAAGAAACAGGAGTAGAATGGTCGGTTCCTGTATAGCGTAGGTATACAATCGCCTGTAGACTGGTTAGTAGATAAACACTAGCATACACTCAGGTAGGGATAAAATAATTCCATTTACAAAACTAAATAAAACCATCCATACGTATACAACCATATATATATAAATGTCAGGAAATGGAACCAGGTTTAGCATGTAGTTAAAACCATTACCTGGGTTGTGTATCTTTGCCGTCCTAACCACCCACGGGCCATTTGGGTTTATCTCCCCCTACTAAAAGGTCCCAGTGCATGTAGACGAACAACAAGGAGATATCCTATGGAATGACTAGTACATTCCTCCAATATTAAAAGTGACACTCTCATGTGGTCATCGAAGACCCCTCATATCGACAAATATGACTTTCAGGTTTTGGTCCCCCAGGACCGCCACCTTCCACAGCTTAGCTACACTTTTTATAATTAATGCCCAATTAAATCCAAGTCCAAACAATCCAATTCTACATTTATTAACCAAGGGTATTTAATAAACCAGGAGTATTGTCATACCACCATACTTGCAAGATTTATCCATAGGCAAAACATTTAGGTTATAGGGACTTTCAATTGCCCTTCTCCATTTACCATATTACACTCTTGGGAGACTTCAGTGTTCTCCACAAGCATAACTAATTAGCCTTAAGCCTTTGGAAACTATTTAAACCAGTTCCATTAATGCATTAAATAAGGGGATTTCCATGTATCCCACAAGGTTTTCAAAATAGACCAACAATGACCAAGGGTTTTTGCCTAAATTTGACTTGAGATTAGTCTATATAATTTTATAAAAGTTCCCTGGGCACATTCCCGCTGAACCGCGATTGTGGCTATGTGACCGCGATTGTGCTCTGCGATCACATTATGCTAACAATATTGATTAACCAACCTTTAAATCATTCCAAACCATTTAAGACCATGCCAAAACATTTAAAGCATGTATATCATTTAAACCATTTAAAACATGCACAATCTATATCATTTTAAGGTTTTATTACCAAACCAAACAATGCAAGAGTTCCAATGAAAGTTCAATAACAGAGTAAAAATATTCTTTGAGGCCTTTTATCGAACATGTTGAGCGCATACCTTTACTAAGACAAAAACCAATGTATAATTCACCATAATTAGGGTTACTCAATATCCCTTAAGTTAAACCATAACCAAAGACCAACAACTTATGAAAACCATTATCAGAAAAGTATGTAAAAACATATTTTAAACCAATACCAAACCATATACATAAAGACCCTCAACAATATTTCAAAAATCCACCTTTCATGATTCACAAACCAACATTTTAGACACAATACACATGCATTTGATTTGAAATAACAACGAGGGAATAAGTACATGTCTTATATCCGATGATTCTAGCAAGAAATTTTGATCTTTGAGACATTTAAAGAACATATGAAGAAAACCTAGCCTTTAATCTTCTA
This sequence comes from Capsicum annuum, assembly GCF_002878395.1. NCBI lineage: Eukaryota > Viridiplantae > Streptophyta > Magnoliopsida > Solanales > Solanaceae > Capsicum > Capsicum annuum. Next base: position 57,701,155 of record NC_061120.1, on the reverse strand, counting down.
AGAGAGTGTTTAAGAGAGCATTTGATGTCTTAGGACCCTTTAATAAGTGTTATGGAAGGCCATATAGGGTTATATAATGTGAGGACAATAGGTTTTAAGAGTACGAAATATCCAAAATACCCTTTACTTAAAAAGTTAAATAATTCACGTCCAAGGGTACAACTTACCTTACCATTTGTAACCAAGGGCATGAGTGACACCCCAACTCGTATCCAAACTTGCCAAGACCATAACTACTTATTTCAATACAACTTACCCTCTCTAACTTATCCTAAGGATATGAGTGGTAACCTCAATCGTATCCCCCAACCGTATGGTGGACAAATTACACTTGTCAACTCGAACATGCACCATACGACTTGTCCTATACTAGTCGTAAGCTCCTATTCTACTCTTAACTATATGAGTCATACCATAGGAAGTAACTAAGCCAACCTTACTGCCTAGGGTATGATTGCACTACCTAAGAACCCTAAGACTCGTAACCAAGGGTACAAGTGACTCCCTTGTGTCGTACCAAGTCAAAAAGGGTCCAAACTTTGGAAATTTTCAAGGGTCGAAATCCTAGGATGTTTCAGTCTCCCCCACTAGGATACATTCGTCCTCAAATGATGGGTTAGGACAAGGATAAGCACGAGGAAAACACCATAACATACATCAAACTTTCCTCCAAATAAAAGAGAGGACAAGAACACAAACTAAGATAAGGAGATCACCACATACACCTAGTATGAGTTACACCACTACACCTCCATTCCGTCCTCTAACTAAGTTACAAAACAAAGATCTTTTTGAAGAATGCACAACTTCCACATGAATTTCTAGAACAAAGAACCAATGCGGATCCTTAGACTCCATGTTCAATTCCATATCCCAATTGGCTTTTTTGAACTTTTAGTTCCATCTTGGAACCTCTAGCGAAGCCATACCTATTGTTCGCAACTGGCAAACTTACCGATCCAAGATCCTCTTTAAAGAACAAAGAATTTGAGATATACCACCCAAAGGAACCAACCATACCAAGGACAATCTATACCTTACCCCAACACAACACATAGGTTACCCGATGAATAGAGCTTTTGATAAAGAGCAAATCTAGTACATCTTAGAATTTTTTTTGAGACACCTTACCACAAGAGCTTAGATCTAACTATAAATCACCAATTACATGTTTTAGCCTATCCAACGATAAGGGGAGTTAACCTAGACACTATTCCTTTTCCATCACCTCTGTAATATAGAAACCATAAGTAAAGGATATGAACAAACCCATATTCAACCATTATAACCAAACCCCTAATCTATAGTTGAACGCCTAAAACCATCCAACTACCTATGCCACAGAGATAATTCATAAAACCATGCCTTTCCAATCCTCTTAAGTACCCAACACAGCCATTTATATATCTACCAATCTCAATATTCAGGCCTACCACTTATATTCCAGCGGTATGATCTATCCATCAAAAGATCTAGCACCCTTTATCATTACCAAAAAAATTTCACCACCTATTCCTTTCCTAACTTTTTCCCATAACAACAACCTTACCTCTCCTTTTATAACCCTAACTCTAGTAGTAAACCGAGACTCTCCCCTACTTAAGGACTTCTACATTCCCCATTACAAAATATCACCATGCTTTCCAAACCATTACCATCCTAATCATAAGAAAGTTATTAAGGAACCAAGGTAAAAGAATTATCCATGCCAACTAAGGCAAGACAAAGACTTCTCAGAACAAGACATAACACCTAAGGCATAAAGTACTTCATAATAGTCACTTAGACCATAGTGAAGTAACATCCTGTCCGATCCATACCATAAAAAGAACTCCTTTGAAATAGACACTGACATAAACACAACCACCTATACCATGAGTAATACAATTTAGAGTCAAGACACATATCAAGGGAACAAGGCAAAAATAAAATATGAACCTTATGCATAAGCACTATAAGAATGCATGCAATAATAGTAGAGTACTCTCTAATTCTAGGATAGAAGAGATTCACTATAGTATGCAACCCTACCTCCCTTGAATTCCACCGCTAAAGAAAAGGTTTAGACTAACCATCAACCTCCACCCCATTACACCTATAAGCACAACACTCCACTCTAATAGGTAGCATAAAAGATGTACACAAATGACACTTGGTTTTACTATGTTGAAATCTCATCTACCCAAAGGCCACCTAGAGACTAGAAAAGACATAAGAAAACCATTTAGACCAAATTGACTCCAAGGTTTCCAATTTAACCAAAATCTTTCAAAATTAAGCCATGGCCACCAAGGCCTTTTTGAAATCATATGAATCCAACCAAATCAATTCATGTTCCCATAACACTTCATGCAATGCAAAGATTTTAAAAATAGTCAAACCATATGACAAAATCATATTCATTGAAAATTTCACCAAAAAATTTGAAGGCATACAATTTTCAAGACTAGAACCAAGTATCGGGGAATCCACAGTACCACAAAATTTATTTTCCATACCCATGCATCCCACCATGTTCCTAAATGCTTATAAAGCATAAATAATGAATCATATTCCACGAAAAATCAATTAAATAAGTAATTATGTCAAAATTCTCAGCTTTGCGAAAATCCATTTTCAAAGCTATGAATTTAATAATTAATTTAACACAGCACATGAAGTATAAGTACAGGGATAAAATACATGCAAGCTCCATGATCCAACCTATCCAATGACTAGATCAAAAATACTTATACATTGATGCAACCTCAATCCCTGGCCTAAGTCATAACTATTTCACTATTGTATTCCTCTAGTCATCAACCTCATTGGACCTATAAATTTACCTTCATAATTCCTGCATTGCTATCCCCGAGCTAACATACCCCTTTACTAAAAGCAAGCATCTAGATTCAAGCCTATGATCAACCAACTACCATGTACTACTACCAATGTTTCTCGTACAAAATAGAATACATATATAAGGTCCACCCCATAAGGAGGAGACTCCCAATTCCATAGTCACCCATTGACGACCTATCCGTTCTACGAGAACCATTCCCCTTATGCATGCAAGAGTGAAAGCACTCTATAGAGAAACATCAACGTTGATGAAACCTTCATCTAAGAGATCCCATAACTTCTCCTTAGGCTCATTTAACTTAACCAAAACTATTCTATAAAAATGGAATAAAAATTTGGACAAATATTTAAAACAAGACCAATCCCAAACCAACCTCCCCATTAGAAGGAAAACATGATTTTTGTTAAGAAGACCTCAGGAAATTCATTCACCATCAAACCAAACTTAAGAAGACCTTCTAAATTTGAATCTGTAACTTGGGCCAAATAATAGACACCCTTCTTTGGAGATAAATCTTCCAATTCTAAGATTTGATATAAATATTACCTTAATAGCAAGGGAATGAAACCACCTTCCTATTATATAACCGAATTACCATGGAGCCTAAATACAACCTCTCTATGGATCTAAAAATCTAATAATGAATAGTACAATAGTAGCTAACCCATTCCTGAATGACATCAGATCCACCATATCTGAGTCAAACCAATCCCACCAAGACCCTTTTATATTACCAAAAAATACCACACACCCCCATGAACTCTTTTGGTAGTCGTGCAGAGTCACCTACCAGGTAGAAATAAAAGAAGAAAAGAATCAAGAAAAAACCTTGGTACAACAATCATATCATATAACCACAACTTGGGTCACATAAGAGAGAGAAAACCCCAAAGTAAGTAAATCACACACACCACAAATAAAGGAGTTATAAAAATACTAGTGTCAGCATTAAATGATGCCTTGGACTCTTAGAAGATAGAAAAAAATTTAAATGATCCCATCCAGTACCGGAGCCAAAAGTAGCACCCATTACCCTATTTGCCCAAGCGGCAACCCCTATGGATCAGTCCTGAAAGATGTGGCCTAATTGACCATAACCAAATCACCAATTCCTCTCTTCATCGCAACTACCATGAGGCGACCAACCAAAAAAATCTGAAAAAACAATGGGATGATGAGGATTGGGCTACATTAGTATGAGATTAGATACCTTATGTCTTAGAAGCATTATCAAATCTAAAAACATCTACCACTAAATAGATTTAGGTAAGAAGCACTGATAATACTCAACTTACACGTTAAATTAGTGTAAGACGGTCGTTGTTAATATATTTACCCAACTTTAGAGTCGGGGTCAAATCCACAGGGAACAATGTTAGTGGCGATCATGCAAATTTGAAGCTATAGCTACAAGTTCAATTCAAACAAATGGTACGAAAATATAAAATTAAGATGGGGTTTTTGAAAGTATCAAGTAATGTTATAACTTCAATATTAATGTTTTTAATTAATATAAATGGAAAACTAGAGCTATGTTCACCAAGGGTTTGGGAATTGACGGATACTAAGTAATGCTAGAGATTCTCAAAATGAGTAGAACAACAGAATATCCCTAAAGATTATACTATCTAACTTATCTCTCGACCTTACCGGACAATTTATTAGCTAATTCTCTTGAACTTAGATAACTTATCTATTACTAATAGGATGTTATCTCAGGTAGATTAGTCCAGTTACAACGTTAATCATTAAATAAAAGGTTGGTAGCTTTCGAATCCCTATTAATAATTCACGTCCTCTAGTCTATTTATCCTTTAGAAGTAAATAAAACCTAAGGCAGAACCTAATGTTTGGAACCACTAGATTTCAGTTAAAACAACAGAATTTCAAGATGTTTCACTACTCTTTGAATTCATTAAACACCTAGTATCATATCAAACCCTTATCTATGGATCCCATAACTCTTGCTAATAAAATTAGCCGCTCATGATTTGATGAATAAAATAACAAGTTGAATTCATGATTATAATGATAAACTTACGAATAGGAAAAAAACAACAAGTAGTTCCTCAAATTTAATCACAAGGTAGAAGCCCCAAAAATAGTTGATACGAAAACACAAGAATATTTTATGAAAGAGAGCAAAAATACATCTCTCTTCTTAGAGTTGATGTCAGATAGATGTATTATTAATCAATCAAAAACCCTAAAATATGATATTTATACTAAAGCCTAATTAAGGTAATAAAATAACAAAATCACAGCTGGACTCAAATTTAGGTGATGACATATTGGTGTTGATCGCCAGGCTTCTGACGGCATCTCAAATATGTCATCAAAAGTCGTGCCTTCTTAACCTATTCTACATTACTTTGATGATATCCTCTGACGAATTACCAGAGGAGTGACAGTGTGTAGCAAATGTTGTTAGACCTTCTGCTTATTTCACCATGTTCTATCCTACTTGATGGTATTTTCTGACGGCTTACCATACTCTTGGCGACATATTGAGAATGTTGTCACCTTCATCTAGCAACTATTCTTCACTATTCTTCCTAATTCCCTTTTCTGGTTGCTTACCACATCTCTGACGGCTTACAAGAAATGCCGTCAGACTTATATCAGCTCACTTGTACCAGATTTTACTTATTTCGTTCATCTTTCCTATGTTTCCCTCCTATCCTTGGTACAACTACAATGTCACAAGAAAATGATAAAAAATAACCAAAAGTTGCTGAAAACTTCGCAATTATTTAGAGTTAAAAACCTCAAATATGTTAGCATCTTCTCACATATCAACACCCTCAACATAAAACAATTACTTGTCCTCAAGCAACTACATAACACCATACTACGATGCTTAACCAAGAGACACATAAGATACCTATCACAGTTGATTATCAAGATTAGGTCAAAACTCATGCCACTCTCCATATTCAATCCAATGATGGATATCCATGAAGATTAACAATGTGACCCAAAGAAATCAAGATATGGCATCAATTCAGCAACAACAACCATGCATGTACCAATATTACACTATCCAAACAAGTTAACAGCTAGCAATGCAACCGATATGCCCTTACAACAAAGAAGTCCCACCTCACTCATATATGAACTCAATCATGTCAATGCAGGGACGGTCAAGAGACACTCACTCTCAAAAAGAAATTCCAATTAATGCATGTCAAATACCATATGCTTGCCTTATTTTCATTACCAAGGTGTCCAGATAGGTAAGTTAGGATCACTATAGGTCTTTTCTTTGTCTTGTGATGTAGGATAATGGCTGGTATGATATTTAATGGCATTTAGAGTGAATAATCCTCCTTGGCACTACCTTAACTTTTGGGGTTCACTTATTAACCTTTTTCTTCTTTTTCTCCTTTTCTTGATCACACATTATTCAGGATGGATGTGGCTTTTCTTTTTCATTCTTTTTCTTTTCTTATTCTTCTTCCACACCACCCAGCTTTTTATTCATTTTTACTTATTCTTTTCCTTTCATTCTACCTTTCTTCATAGTAAGTTTACATCATGCACCCCTGTGATAGCCACCCTCAACTTAAGTTGTTTACCTAAGTCTAGCTGCATAGTATCCAAGGAGGACCAGGGCCAAAATAGGTTCATTAAGATCTAACTAGGAAGGTTATAGGTGTCATAGAAAGAAATGGTTAATTCAGGCTCAAAATAGGGATCAAGAGATATCATGCATACAGGAAAGGTCATTTAGGCAAAAAAGTGACTTAAAACTAAAACGGCCTATGATCCTTTCCTAACCCTTATCTTTCAACCAAGGTAAGACTAACTAGGAAAGTTTTGGATTTAACACATAAAGCAAACTAAGTAGTATCTCAAACATACACGGCAAAAAGATGCATCACAAGCTACTACCTATCCGGTTTATGAGATTGTTTAGCAGTGGATATCATGTCACTAGTACTAATCTCATTACAAGATGCACAGTGGTCACACATAAATATATATCACACAGTGATAAAACCGGCCAATGGAGAGGTGTTTATCAGTTTCAAAAATCAATAAAAATATGTCAACTACTCTAGATACCTATTTTTATCCAGTTAACCACAACATATCACAAAAAAACACAGTAGGCCTAAACATGCCAGCTCTACACGAAACAAGACTCCAAGGAAAAGAGGCACGACAAGAAAAACCCCAGGAAGACATCATCACCCATAAGTGGCCCCATCCTCAACTTAAAATCATGCAATGTCTCCAATGAATCAAACCAAAACAAGAGAGTTAGAAACATACCTGTGGAACCATAGGTGCAAAGATCTGATGTCAATCACACAATACTAATACAAACAACAAAATACCTTGGGTTGCCTCCCAAGCAGCGCCTGGTTTAACGTCGCAGCTTGACTCAGTTATCTTGACTACTCAAACTTCATCAAGATATATTATTGATAATTATTTATATCTCCACTTGAAGGATTAGAAATGTCGGCCCAACTTTTGATCAATACAATTTCGGGGTGTGTTGTGTAAATGTGAGGGCATGATGAGGAATGTTCTATCATGCCACTTTGAAGACTTAAGTGGCTTTCCCAATTTTGCATCAAACTTTCGTGTGGGATCATTTGGTGACTGTGAGAATCTTAAACCACCACTAAATAGACATCGATCTTCAAGCTCCTTGGCTTTCAATAATGGGGCTGTAGTATACCCTTTTGGAAGGACAAACTCCAAAATGTAAGAATCTTCCTCCTCATTTTCAAAATTCATCATTTTCTTGGGTGATTCGACTTTTATCACATTCACTAAGCATAATGTTGAATAGTGAATCAAATGAGGACTAACCCTCAATTTTGGAATAACTTCCCTATTAGTGTTTTTACACTGAAATGGACTAGAGTCTTCACGAGGGTTGTGCTTAATTTCTTCATTTGACTCTAATACTATTTCCTCATCCTTGGCATCTTCATTAATGAATGGTTCGATTAGTTGGGAAATCACCAAGGGTTTCTCAACATCTAGTTCATCATAAACATTGGATTCTTGCTCTTTATCCTCACACTCTTCCATTATTTTTTATGATTCTGCAGATAAGATATCATCTAAACATAATGTAAAAGAGTGCTTTGGATGATTGACCTCTATATCCATCTCCTCATGAATGATTGTCCTTATGTCTTGATGAATATCACATATAATATCATATGTTTCTTTCTAGAGATCCAACATTCTTTACAACATAGCTTCCATGCCACTCTTTCCGGTGCTTCGTTCTTTCTTTTCTTGACCATAACACCTGTCCGACTCATAAGAAGAACTAGAATTTAGGTTAGTATAATAGGGGGAGGGGGAATTTGGGCAATCACTCTAATGTCTATCTTGACCACCATATACAAAACAATCATACTCCCGATAGGATGGAGATGGTGCACACATCTCTCTCGGGGAGCATAACCACAGTCAAACCAAATCATGTTCATTCCATGATGCTATAGTAATAAGTAAACTAAAATAAAAATCTACCTAACATAAGAAATAAAAGAAAAATAAAAACAAATATTTATAAGTCTGAATTCAATCAAGTAAGTTAAAATTCCAAACTAACTCAATACACCAAATTGTGCCCCGACAATGGTGCCATTTTTTATAACGCTCAAATTACACCTCAAATTAGTGTAAGGCGGTTGTCATCAATATATTTACCCAACTTTGGTGTCAGGGTCGAATTCACAGGGAACAATATGAGTGCTGATCAAGCTAATTTAAAGTTATAGCTACAAGTTCAATTCAAACGAATGATACGAAAATATAAATTTAAGATGGGGGCTTTGAAAGTATCATGGAATGTTGTCACTTTAATATTAATGTTTGTAATCAATATAAATGGGAAACCAGAGCTATGTTCACCAATGGTTTTGGGAATTGACAGATACTAGGTAATGCTAGATATTCTCAAAATGAGTAGAACAGCAGAATATTCATGACGATTATACTATTGATTTATCTCTTGACATCACCAGACAATTTATTATCTAATTCTCTCGAACATAGATAACTTATCTATTTCTAATAGGATGTTATCTCAAGTATATTAGTCCAGTTACAGCATTAATCATTAAACAGAAGGTTGGTAGCTTTCGAGTCCCTATTGATAATTCACGTCCTCTAGTCTATTTCTCCGTTAGAAGAAAATAAAATCTAAGGCATAACGTAATGTTTGATACCACTAGATTTCAGTCAAAAAATAGAATTTCAAGATGTTCCACTACTCTTTGAATCCGTTAAACATTTAGTATCATATCAAACCATAATATATGGATCCCATAACTCCGTCTAATGAAATTAGCCGCTCGGGATTTGATGAACGAAATAACAAGTTGAATTCATGATTATAATGATAAATTTACAAATAGGTAGAAAACAACAAGTCGTTCCTCCGATTTAATCACAAGGTAAAAACCCCACAAATAGTTGATATGAAAACACAAGAATATTTTATGAAAGAGAGCAAAAATACGTCTCTCTCTTCTTAGAGTTGATGTTTGATAGATGAATTATTAATCAATCAAAAACCCTAAAAGATGCTATTTATACTAAAGCATAATTAAGGAAATAAAATAACAAAATTACAGCTGGGCTCGGATTTAGGTGACGACATATTGGTGTTGATCGTCAGGCTTCTGACTGCATCTTAGATATATCGTAAGAAGTTGCGCCTTTTTAACCTGTTCTACCTCAATATGATGATGTCCTCCGATGGGTTACCAGAGGAGTGATGACGTGTAGTAAATGCCGTCAGACCTTCAGCTTATTTCACCATGTTTTGTCCCACATGATGGCATCTTCAGATGGCTTACCACATTTATGATGACATATTGAGAATGTCTTCAGCTTCATCTAGCAACTCTTCTTGACTGTTCTTCCTGATGCCTTTTTTGGTAGCTTGCCACATCTCTGACAGCTTGCAAGAAATACCGTCAAACTCATATCAGCTCACTTATACCAGATTTTACTTATTTTGTTCATCTTTCCTATGTTTTCCACCCATCCTTGCTACAACTACAATATCACAAGAAAATGATCAAAAACAACCAAAAGTTTCTTTAGACTTTGCAATTATTTAGAGTTAAAAGCCTCAAATTTGTTAGCATCTGCTCACACATCAAGCACCAACCAGAGAATAGGATTTAGGAATCACCCAATTCTTTCTCTTCAACCATTTACAACCATACTATTGTCCTACATATTATTTAGACAATTGAGGTCCCATAAATTGGACTAGACCCATCCATTTATTCTCGAGTGAGATAGGTAAATTTTATAAACTTTAGATTATTGAAAGGACATAATCCAAAAAAAAGAACCATAGAAGATCCAGAGATGAATTTAGGACCTTAGACTTTATATCCCAAAAGTAGAATAACCAAGAAAATGAAAAATTCCTAAATTTCTCATAGCCTCCTGATTATAAATATGGTGCACGACACACCTCTAAGCAAAAATCTACTTAACATGACTTTGTGGACATCCCATGAAACTAAAACCTAAAGCACTGATACCAACTTATCAAAGCCTGAACCAAGGTCTAGATATAATGGGCAATCCTATGCATAATAGGGATCGAGAAATGCCCTAGTTACCCGACCTAACTACCAAAAAGATACCTTGAGTTGGTTGAAGTCCAAACATATAACAATATAGTGTTTACAACCATGTATAGACTCTGGGATGAGTCTATAATTGAAACCAACCCAATCAAGTCCAACCACCTAATAACCGGCCAAACTAATGTGGAAGCACTACACCAATACCATGATAATAAGACAATGTATATATCTACATAACAAAAATAGTTCTACCATACCCTAATCCATAGCTGTCCATATAAAGCCTCTAGACCAACCAATGAGTACCTAGTTGGGATATGCCCCTGACCATAGCCAAAACCCAAGGTTTATGGAGGACAAGAAATATGTAAATTAAACCATGACATCAAATAGATACCTTTCAAACTATGGAAGCTTGCCAATTAAATTCAACATTAACTGTGCTCGAGTTCGATCACTAAGCAAGAGAAGTAGAATGGACGGTTTCTTCATAGCATAGGTATACAATCGCTAGTAGACGGGTTAGTAGATGAACGCTAGCATGTACTCAGGATAGGGATAAAATAATGCTATTTATAAAACTAAATAAAAACATCCATATGCATTCAACTATACATATATATAAGTCCTGGGAAAAGGAACCGGGTTTAGCATGCAGTTAAAACCTTTGCCTGGGTTGAGTAGTTTTGCTGTCCTAACCACCCATGGGGTATATGGGTTCAGCTCTCCCTGATGAAATAATCCCAGTGCGTGTAACCGCATGAATTAGAAATATCCCGTGGGATGAATAGTACATCCCTATAAGATAAAACGTGACATTCATACATAGTCATCAAAGACCACTTATATTGGCAAGTATAAGCTTCATGGTTTTGTCACCCGAGGACCACCAGCTTCCTAGACTTAGCTACACCTTTTGCCATTAATGCCCAATTAAATCAAAGTCTAAAAAATCCTATTATTCATTAATTAACCAAGGCTATTTAATAAACCAGGGGTATTATCATACCACCATGCTAGAAAGATTTATCCATAGCCAAACCTGTTAAGTTAAGAGAACTTTCAATTGCCCATTCTGTTTACCATATTAGCCTCTTAGGAGACTTCTATGTTATCCACAAGTACAATCAATATCCTTAAGCCTTTGGAAACTATTTAAACCAATTCCATTAATCCATTCACTTGGGGGATTTCTATGTGTCCCGCAAGGTTTTCAAAATAGACCAACCATGACTACTAAAACCTTAACCTTAAAGCCATTCCAAACCATTTAAGATAATACAAAACATTTAAAGCATTTATATCTTTTAAATCATTTTAAACAAGCAACACAATCCAAATTTTGTTTCCATTACAAAACCAAACAATACGAAAATTCCATTAAAAGTTCATGAATAGAGTAACAACATTCTTTAAGGCCTTTTATAGAACATATTGAGGGCATACATTTACCCAGACCAAAATCAACGTGTAAATCACCATAATTAAGTTTACTGAAGACTCATTTAGTTAAACCATAACAAAAAACCTACCATATATGCAACTAGTACCAAAAAACATTGTAAAAATATAGTTTAAACCAATACCAAACCGTATGCGTATAGCACCTGAATAATATCTCGTAAATCCACCATTCATGATTCATACACCAATATTAAAAATACAATACACATTCTTTTGATTTGAAAGAACAATAAGGTAAAGGGTACATGCCTTATACACAAAGATTCATGGAAGAAATCTTGACCTTTGAGCCCTTTAAACAACACATGAAGAAACCCTAGCCTCTAATCTTCTAAGAGTGTTTGAGAGAGTATTTGATGTGTTAGGATCCTTTAATAAGTGTTATGGAAGGACATATAAGGTTATATAATGTGAGGACAATAGGGTTTAGGAGTAGGAACTGTCCAAACTACCCTTGACTTAAAAATTATAACAATTCACATCTGGGGTATGACTCACTGTACCATTCATTTCTAAGGGTACGAGTGATAACTCAACTCATACCCCAACTTATATCCAACCTTGATAATAGTTTACGTACTAGTTTCTATACGACTTACCCTTCCTAAATCATAACTATGGGTATGAGTGGTAACATTAATTTTACCCACCAATTGTATGTTTGATAGATTACACTAGAAAATGCAAACATGCATCGTATGAGTTATCCTATACCACTCATAATATCCTTTATGACTCTTATCCTTTATGACTCTTACCCATATGAGTCTTACCTTTGACAATATATAAGCCATCCTTATTACCTAGGGTATGATTAGACAACCTAGGCACCATACAACTCATAACTATAGGTACAATTGACTCCCTTGAGTTGTACTAAGTTAAAAAGGGTCCAAACTTTTGAAATTTTCATGGGTCTAAATCCTTGGATATTTCAAGTTTCCTTGGCATTATACTTGTTAGAATTAATCAGTGTTGAGAGAGTCTTGGTAGAGTTGTCAAGGTTAACTTGTAGTAGACTTAATACAAGTAGTTTAATTCGAGTTTGTAATCAAGAGGTTGATTAAAGTGGATTTTAGAAAGCTTGTAAGGGAAATACATGATTTTTAATTCCTAGAATAAGGGAGTTTCCAAGTTAAATTTGTGTTTTCCTTTATTTTTAGCATAATTGATTTATTTCTTGTGACTGATATTGAGGAACTAGGTGCCTTACTTTGTGTTTTAACCCTCAAGGTTTTAACAATTGGTAATAGAGTAGGTTCACTCTAAAAGTTTCACACATAGAGTGTGTTAGTTATTATGGCTGCTTTATTTAATCTGGACAAAGGTGAAAAGATTTCCTTGTGCAAGAAAGTGAGAACAATTGTGGGAGTTATTCCAAAATCCTAGAAAAACATAGTAAATACTATCAGTAAGCAAGGGGTAGAGAGTTAGGAATTAAAATGGAGTGATTATTAACATTGAAGACTTTAGTCTCTAACTCAAGTGAGGAAGACACTGATATTTCCTTTCCGGCAATAAAGATTATTACAATAATAACTTAGAAAAAAAATGGAAAAATTAATGTTTGTCACAAAGGTGGTAGTTTTGAAGATTTCATTAGGGATTGCCTAATGCACTATTTGGATCATCAAAAGTTTCTTGAAACTGGAAAAGAAAAGGATAAAAAGAAGGATCAAAGTCTTTAAAAGTCAAGAAGAAAGGATGTAGCTAGCTATATAGTGAAGAAGATGTTGGCTGCATAGGAAAACTCCTCCAAAAAAACAGAGAAAGATAAAGATTTTGGAGATGGTTTCATCGCTGAAAAAGGATGATAAGAAAACCACATCTAGTTCATTAATTTTCTTTATGACAACTACTAAAGATAAATAAGCAAATGGGGTAGAAAAATGGGATTTTAGCTAAAATTGCTTTACGGACATTGGTTGTTCAAGGCATATGACTTGAAGGATTGATTGTTTTCTCTCCCTCAAGACACTTCAAGGAGGAGGTGTGTCTTTTGGGAATCGTAAAAAAGGGTATATCCAAGGTGTTGGAGGGATTGAAAAATCCCTCATTATGTAATAAAAGATGTGTATTATGTCAATGGACTTAAGTACAGTCTTGTAAGTGTATCTTAAATCTTTGTCAAAGGAACAAAGGTTAAGTTCTCATCTGATGAATATATTGTATCAAGCATGAAATTTGGAAGAATTATTCTCAAATACAAAAGGGTCAAAAATATATATGTAGCTGATTTGCTATTTGTGGCTAATGGGGAACTAACGTGCTTAATTGCTCAAAGTGAAGATGTTATCTTATGGCACAGAAGGCTGGGACATGTAAGTTCCTCCTTGCTAAACTAGTTGATTCAAAGGACCTGGTTCATGGCATGACAGAGATAAAATTTCCAAACAACAAAGTTCATAATTCCTGTGTTAAACATAAATAGAATAGATCTTCTTTCAAATTTAAAAAGTAGGTGAGCACTTCCAGGCCTCTCGAGATACTACATATGGATTTATGTGGACCCATTAATGTCTAAAGTAAGAAATATGTGTTGGTTATTGTAGATGACTATTCCTGATTCATCTGGACAATGTTTATAAGAACTACAAATTAAACATATGAGGTTTGGTAGCTTTTCCCAAGAAAATTCAAATTAAGCTAAATTGCAAAGTTACTGAATTCAGATCTAATCAAGGAACTGAATTTGAGAACTCTCAAGTTGCAGAATTTTTTGGTGAGCATGGAATTAGTAACAATATATATGCTCCAAGAACTCGATAGAAAAATGGCATTTTTAAAAGGAAAAACAGAACACTCATAGAGATTGCTAGATCCATGCTAATTTATAGTGATCTTCCAAAGAGTTTCTGGGCTGAAGAAGTAAGTGTAACTTGTTTTATGACCAATAGGTTCTTGATTATATCACATATAAATAAGACTCCATATGAGCTGATATTCAATAGAAAGCCTATGGTACACTAGACCTTTTAGGTGCAAGTCCATTATGCTAAATAAAGGAAAGCAAGAATCGGGAAAATTTAACTCCAAACGTGATGTAGTAGTGTTTGTAGATTATTCCTAAAAAAGAAAGGATTAAATAATTTTGATTAAAAGAGCTTTGTATGTTGAATAAAGTATGAATATGATTTTTAATTAGCTAGGAATTCAAATAAAGTTAAGTGATTGTGAAGAATCAGAAGTTAAAGAACTCATACCTGTTCAAAAGGATAATATTGCTGAAGATGATTATCAAGGGATAAATAATGAAGATGAGAATGATGAAAGTGATGTTGATCCAGGATCTCAGTCACAAATCTAAAATAAGGTAGAAGAACAACTAGTAGAAAGTAGTCCGAATTCACAGGGACTTGGTCCCAATAGAATCAATCACAGAAGGAAAAATTGGAGGTACAAATCCTTTCATACGCTTAAGAATAGGTACAAATCCTTTCATACGCTTAAGAATATGATTATATCTTCAGAAATAGGAGTCCAAACAAGAGTTCATGCCAGAAATATTATTGTATTTTTAGCCTTTTTATCCTAAATTGAGACTAAGAGTGTGAAAGAATCCTTGAAATATCCTAATTGGATCAATGTAATGCAAAAAGAACATCAATAATTTGAAAGAAGCAAAGTCTAGAACCTGGTCCCTAGGCCTATTGAAAAACTTAATATTTGGATCAAATGGGTGTACATAAATAAGAAATAGGAGAATAAAACTATTAATAGAAACAAAGCAGAGCTTGTTGTTCAAGGTTATAACCAGGAAGAAAGAATTAACGATTGTGAGACTTTTGCCCCTATAGCAATAAAAAGGCAATCATAATTCTTGCAGCATTTGCTGTATATATGTGATTCAAACTACTTCAAATGGATGTTAAAAGTACCTTTTGTAATGTAAGGCTTAAGTCAGAATTTTATGTCTAACAACCTCCGGGTCTTGAAGATATATATTTGAACCTTCTAATCATCATACAACTCATAACATGACTCATATGGTATGGGTACAGGTTTAGAACCTTAGTCATATGTTGGTCAGTATGACATCTGCCATGTTCTATTCTTGTTCCGAGAAGACTCATTATGAGTCGTTTGTACATGATACGAGAAGTATAGAGCCAAATCATATGTTGTCCCATTTCTAGACTAGTTTTTTCAGATTATGGTATGACATGAAGAGTACTAGTCATATGGTTATGGTATAAGTTATGCTAATGATTTGTATGTTGGACAGATTATGAAGTCCAACTTTCTAATCAAGGTACGAGTGAAAGGTAATAGTATATGATGTAGGTACGAGTGGAGGGGTCCAATCGAACCCTTCTACAAGTCTTCTACAACTTTTAAGTTGAAGGTATTTTAGACTTTTACCATCCCGAACCCTTAAAAGCACATGTCTTATAACCCTATTTGGTCATTCATTCTTCACTTAAAAGGTTAAAAACACTCTCTAAACACTCTGAAATTCCTCTCAAGAAGATTGGCTAGGGTCTTCACGGTGTTCATCTAGAAGGTTAAAGATCAAAATCACTCTGTGAATCTTCGTAACTCAGGAATATCACTCCTTCCTCATTGTTAGTTTAACTAAAGGGATGTTTTAATGAAAGGTTTTCATGGTATTATTATGGTAATGTTTGAGTTTTGAAATATAATTTGGGGTTTTTTATTATTCTTAGTTAGATAATTTTTTCCTATATTTTTCTTATGGTTTTCATGTTATAATGATAGTTTGAACATTTGGTTACATGTGAATGGTTAATTGATACTTGGTTTTGGTTTTGGTAATTATATGCCTTCAATATATTAGTTAAAATGCCGTTGAGAATATTATGTCACCTAGTTTGACTATTATTGAAAACTTTGTATTTCATAATATGGTAATGGAAAATAAATTAGTTTGGTTAATTTTTAAATAGTTTTGAAAGGCCTTGGTGTCCATGGCTTTGATTTTATGGGGTATAATGGAATACCCTAAGTGAGCAATCTATGAAAACTTTGTGGGGTACATGGAAATTCCCCAAGGGATTATAATAATAGAGTTTTGGTAACATGGGAATCCCCTATGTGTTGGCTAATGACATTGTTGGAAAGCTATAGTCGGTATGATGATGCCACTGTATAATATCTTAATAATTGACTTCTTGAATTGGTGGTTTAGTTATGTGTTTTATCATTTTAATTGGGCAATAATGGGGGTTGTGATAGCTACCCGTGAATGTGAGAGTCTAAAAGGTTGGAACTAGAAACTCATATTTAAGACATGAGGATTGGTCTTAATGACCACGTACATGTGGGGTACAAGCGAATCCCCCAAGTAAATGCTCATACATATGTATCATAGAGGGCGAAGGGTACTAGGCAATCCTCGGACACTTATGGTATCTCCAGTTCGTGTGGCTATATGAATTGGGGCCCTTTTAGGCGTAACACTGGACCCATATAGCCTATGGATGGATTATGACGATAAAGCTACACAACCCAAGTTATTTTTTTAAATGCATGCTAAACCTAGTCCCCTATTTTTGGCTTGGTATATATGTATGTATGTGGTTGCTTATGGTTATTTACTTTGATTTTAAATAATGATATTATTTTGTCCTTATTCCTGAGTACATTGTAGCATTCATCCTCTAACCATCATCGGGCGCTATATCCCCATGCAATGCAGGTACCGTCCATACAACTATTCCTTTTACTCCATGACTTGGTGATTTGAGGACAACTTAACTAAATTGAAGTAGTGAGCTTCCATTCTTTGGAAGGCCCATTTAATGTTATGGTTTATCTTATATCTTTTCTATTTCTTTGACATTGGATTTTGGCTATGGTCGGGGATATGTCCCAACTACATATTCTTTGGCATTATTTGGAGTCTTTGTGTGGACAACTGTGGACTTGAACATATTGTGGTTTGTTTATTTTTTGTTGGTACGTATGACTATGTTGGGTTGGTCATGAATTTAGAATTATCCTAAAGTCATTAAATTCTAAATAATCTATCTTATTATATGATCAGAATTTATTCGACATGGGTTGTACATTTGTTTGTTGGATTTAGCATAGGGGCTGGTCTCTGGTCCTTATTGGACTCGAGTTGCCCTACATAACTAGGCCCTATTTTAGGTCTTGCCAGATTGATTTCAGATCCTAGGTTTTGGTATCTTCAGATGTCTATAAAGATATGTCAAGTAGAGCCTCTTTTATGGATGTGTAGCGCTCCACACCTATAAGGGAGTGGCTATGAGAAATTTAGAAATTTTTCCCTTACTTGTTGTTCTATAGTGGTCTATCAAATCAAGGGTCTTGGATTCCCCAAACTCTATTTCTTCAACTTTCAGATCACGCCTCCCAAATGATCTGATGTTCGTGGAGACTTTTCTATCCTATTTGGGGACAATATAGATGAAGTTCATTCAACTTATGGGGTAAAGACCCAGTCTAGGTTCGCTGCTTCTAATTTCCCTCATGGAGTTCCACTAGTCTCCAGTGATACCCTCGGTCTTGGCCCTAGAAAATTCCCTTGTTTTTGAACCTTCTAATCATCATACGACTCACACCATGACTCGTATAGTATGGTTACAGGTCTAGGACCCTAGTCATATGTTGGTCAGTATGATATTGTCTATGTTCTATTCTTGTTCTGAGAAGACTCCATATGAGTCATATGTACATGATACAAGAAATATAGTGTCAAATTATAAGTTTGCTAGTATCTACCCTTGATGTTTCTACTTAGGATACGACTTGAAGGTTACTAGTTATATGTTTAGGCTACGAGTTACGCTAATGAGTCGTATGTTTAACAAAAAGTTATGTCAAACTTTCTGATCAAAGTACGAGTGAAAGGTACAACTCGTATTATGTGGGTACGACTAGAGAGGTCCAACCATACCCTTCTGCGAGTATTCTACAACTATTAATCTTAAGGAATTTTATACTTTTCCCATCAAAAACTCTTAAGACCCAATATCATATAACCATATCTGGTAATTTATTTTTCACTTAGAAGATTAAAAACACTCTCTATAAACTCTGTAAAAACCTCTCAAAAAGATCAGCTAGGGTTTTGTCAAGCTGCTATCTAGAGGCATAAGGATCAAAATCACTCTATGAATCTTTATAAATTTGGCATGTTACTCCTCTCTCATTGTTAGTTTAACTAAAGGCATGTTTTAATGAATAGTTTTCATGGTATTATTAAATGTTTGAGTTTGGAAATATATGTTGGGGGTTTTAGTGGTTCTTCGTTGGATACTATTTTCCCATATGTTTCATATGGTTTTCAAGTAATAATGATGGTCTGAATATGTGGTTACACGGGAATGGTCAATTGATACTTGGTTTTGGTTTTTGAAACTATATGCAATCAACATGTTTGTTAAAAATACCTATGAGAATGATTTTTTCACATAGTTTGACTATTATTAAAAACTTTGCATTTCATAATATGGCAATGGAACTTAAATTAGCTTGACTGATTTTTAAATGGTTTGGAAAGACCTTGGTGGCCATGTCTTTGGTTAAAGATGGTTTTTAAAACCTTATGGGGTACAATGAAATCCCGTAAGTGAGTATTCTATGAAAACCTTTTGGGGAACACGGGCATCCCCTTAGTGATTTTGATAATAGAGTTTTGGATACATAGGAATATTTTAAGTTGTGAGTCCAAAAGGTTGAGACTAGAAACTCTTATTTGTCGACATGAGGATTGGTATTGATGACCACATAATTGAGGGGTACAAGCGAATCCCCTAAGTATATACTCATACATATATATCATAAAGGGCAAAGGGTACAAGGGAATCCCTGACAACCTATGGCTTCTCTAGTTCATATGGATATACGCACAGGGGCCCATTAAGGGGGTAACATTGGACCCATATAGCTCATGGGCGGATTTTGATGGTAAGGCTACACAACCTAGGTTAAAGTTCTAAGCACATGCTAAACCTAGTCCCTTTTTTCTGGCATAGTATATATGTAAGAATGTGATTGCATATTGTTATTTACTTTTGTTTTAAATAATGAAATTATTTTATCCTTGTTCCTAAGTACATGATAGCCTTCATCTATTAACCATCTTTGAGCATTTTATCCCCATACGATGCCAGAACCGACGATACTATTATTCCTCTTACTCAGTGACTTGGTGATTCAGCGACAGCTTGACTCAGAAATATATGGTGAGCTTTCATTCTTCAAAAGGCCCATTTCATGTTATGGTTTATGATAACTCTTTATTATTTCTTTAATATTATTTTTTGGCTATGGTCGGGGGCATATCCTAACTAGATATTATTTGGCATTATTTAGAGGCTTTTCGTGGACAACTGTGGACATAGGCATATTATGATTTATTTGGTCTGGGTTGGATTGTATGACTTAGCTTGGTTAGTCTTGAATTTAGACTTATCCTAAAATCATTGAATTCTCAATACTCTTTCTTGTCATATGTTTGAAAATTTTCCAATAGGAGTTTTATATTGATTGGTTGGATTGGGCATAGGGAGTGGTTCCGGTCCTTGTTGGACTCGAGATGCCCAAAAAACCTAGGCCCTGGTTTGAGTTGTATCAGACACTAGCTTTTGGTTTAATTGGGTATCCACAAAGCCGTGTCAAATAGAGTCACTTTTATTATTATTTAGTGTGCTATACTTATATGGAAGAGGCTACAAGACATTTAGGAATGTTTTTCTTTCTAGTTGATCTATATCAGGATATAGAGTCTCGATTTTTGGATTCTATTACCTCCCATTTATTCAACTTTTAGATCATACCTCTTAGAGGATCTGATGTTCATGAAGAATCTTCTTTTTTATCTGGAGAAAATATAGATGTAGTTCATCTAACTTATGGGGTGCAGACTCGGTCTAGGGTCACTACTTCTAGTTACCCCCATGGAGTTCCACTGGTCTCTACTAACCCTACCTCAAAATGTGACACTAATACTCTATCACCTCAAAGATATGTTACCAATGCTGAGTTTTGATATTTTATTTACCTTTTGACCTAGATACTGGAATCTCTATCACACTAGTCTGATCCTATTGGGGTAAGAAAGAATAAGAAGAGGTCGAGAAATAGGCAGAGTAAGAAGTCCCAATATTTAGACTAGGGGAGGTGTTAGAGAAATAAAGGCAAAGGTAGTGTACATAGGTCTGAGAAGTGCAATTCGAGCAGTTCCTATGTAATTGTCAGTTGCCCTTATCCTCAATATTTTGGTGAATATTATTTTTGAGTTGATGGAGCTCGGTCAGCCCTACAGTATTCTCCCTTCTAATTTTATAGTCTATTATAGTGCAGTTATTGCTATAAATAGAGGAATCACTGTTTTATTTGTGGTCAGTTGAGTCACATACAAAGGGATTGTCCCACAAAGTTTCCACAGGGCCAAATAGGATACCGGTTACCACTTCTCTAGCTCATTCACTAAGGGGTGCTATTTCTGGCTTCGACACGGGCCGGGACCATGTATATGATCTCAATATCCTTTAGCAGTTCAAGGAAACATATGATGTCATTAGTAGTATGTTGAAAACTCTTTTTCATAAATTTGTATTGTTTACTTCATTTGGGGTCCACTCTTTCTTATATGACTTCTTTTACGATTATGCATTTTGGTTTCTATCCTAAGTGTAATTTGGACTCTTTTTCTGTTTATACCCCAGTGAGTGAGTTGGTGGTGTTTGTAGAATCTTAAAAATTATTGGGTTGTATGTATGGGTAATTTAATGTGATGGGTGGATAGGTGAATGTTCTATAGTCCCTAATGGATTAGCTAATGAGATTCAGATCAATTACCCTAATTTGGTGTGTTTAAGACACTAAGGGTCCCTTGATTGTTACCCAGTATTTCTAAGTTTTTTTGGTAAGTGAGAATACATGTAAGGAATATTAGGTGTAGTAGTAATATTGTGAGGAAGAATGTGGCTGTAGGTCCTAGTTAAATTAAATAAGATGTTTAAGTGGATTTATCTATTTTGTGGGCTAGTTTGTTGTGCGGGATGTTTTGTTCGTAGTCCATGGTTGTTGCTAGATGCTAAGTTAAACTTTAGATGTTGATTGTGGTGATAAGAATGATAGCTCAAGGATGGTGATTCAAGATAAGGGGGAGTGATTTATAGGGTCTATATAATGTGTGAAAGAGTGTTGATGACTTATGAAATATTGGAGTGTGTAATTGTTATATAGCATGAGGTCTAGTGTTGAAGTAGAAATAGTGGCTAAATCATTAGATGGATAAGAGCCTTAGGTTATATGAATAAAGTGTATTGTAGGCTTGAATATCATATTGATATATAAGTGGATGAATACATTGTGTTCTAGTGATATCCTAGTAAGAGGTTGAAGTTAGTTATTGAAGGTGCTGAAGGATTAGTATTCTTGAGATGTGATGTAATACCCCGTACTTCTACCTAGCTTAAATTCATCCTGAAGATGTTGAATACATGCTTTATAGATGAATACAC
The DNA here is from genome assembly GCF_002878395.1 of Capsicum annuum. Lineage (NCBI taxonomy): Eukaryota > Viridiplantae > Streptophyta > Magnoliopsida > Solanales > Solanaceae > Capsicum > Capsicum annuum. Next base: position 57,678,800 of record NC_061120.1, on the reverse strand, counting down.
TTTTATATATGTGTAATTTTTAAGATTTTCACTTTTTGTTGTATGGGAAATTCAGTAAGCTTTCCATCGATACCAAATTCGCCCAAATCTAACACAAGGGCTAAGAGTTAGAGTCTTTTTAGTGAAATAGTGTATCACCTGAGCCATCAACGCATCACGGAGCCAGCTTAAATGGCAATTGTCAATTTCCAGTGTTGTTCTGCGATAGTGGCACGTTGCACCAATGGCCCTGTTCACAATTGTCCTTTTCCAGTGTTCTAATGCGATACCACCGCGTTGCGATGAGATTCCAGGTCATGTATAACGTTGCAACGCGATTGTACCGTATCGCACCACCTTGAAATTTTCTAGTTGTCACTTTCCAGAGACACAATATGATAGCGCCACGTTGCACCTGGGGTCCAAATCGGGAAATTTTCACAAGAATTAAAAGACACATCCAGGGTTAAATAGCTCTTTTCCCATGAATTTATTCCACCCTGATATGGGATTTAAGCCCTCAAAACATCCTTAGCTACTTATAATACACTTTTTCCCCAATATCAAGAACATTCTCTCTTTTGAAAACAAAACCTTAGCTCTTCTGAATCAAGGTCAATCTCAAGAAATCCATCCAAGAACTCCAATAACATTCAAGGTTTCCTTTCTTAGGTATGCATAGTGTTCATTCATGGATTCTTTTCGTCCATGAAGCCCAAGAATAATGTTTTAAATTATGAATTATGATATTCATGCTATGTGTTGATTATGTTCATCTAGTTGTTGTTTTTGTATGATTCCCAAGTTGGAATCTTTATATGTTTCCATGAAAACATGTTAGCATATAGGTTGAAAACCATGAATTTTAGTTCGTTATGATATGTTAACTTGATGATTATGCCATGAACTAAGTCATGCACCCTAAGTGTTAGACAAAATGCCTAAGAAACTAGAAATTATATAATATGACTCAATTGTGACTTAAGTGCAGGATTAATGTTTTACCCTTATGTTCAAATTACTCACGTGCTATTGATGTGCAATGTATATGTTTGTTGTAATACTCATGATTTTAGATTATGAAATTATGACATTGATTATATTCATTCCTACCATGTACAAGATTATGATAACCGTTTACTTCATGAAATCCCCAACTTATTGTATTACGGATTGTTGATGTTGGTCGTGTATTAAAAAATGTCATGCCTGGTTAGTTTCCTTTTATTGAGTCATGGGGATACTTGAACCCAAAAATTTAGCTGTATGCCTAGAGCCAGTGTTAGTTTTCATGATACTCTCATTTAAGCCACGATCAGTATAATTTAGACAGTCACAAAATTTCGAAAAACTCAGTAAATTTAGTATCAGTCCAATAACCAGTAATCTCATTAATCTCTGTAATCTCAGTAATCTAGTAATCTTAGTAATTAGAAATCTCAATCAGTTATCAGATCTCAGTAGTATTCTGTCAGTTAGTGGAATCCAGTGAACTCAGTTCCATCCACTTAATCAGTACAATTAGTAACAGATCAGTCCAGTCCAATTCAGTATCTATTCATATGGGAGTAGGATTCATCACCGAGTGAACCTACAGATGGGAACACACACTGTCTACAGAGGGTGTGATTCTTAGAAGCAATTCTTACGTTCCAGAACTATGTAGCCAGCATACGTTGAGATACCAACATTGTCAGTTGACAGTTGATGATATGGATTAACACAGTCAGATAAGGGTCCCACCTTTCTCGTTTAGGGACACTATCAGATGAGGGTCACTCACAACTTGTCCTTACCAGTGGTGCTCATTAGGGGCATGTCAATTAGATGAATTCTCCAAAAGTTTTAGTTACAAAATTAGGACTGTCAGATACAGTCACTCAGTCTCAGTAATAGAACTCAGATAGTTCTTCAGATATCAGGACTGTTAGATACAGTCACTCAGTACAGTATGGAACTCTACTAGTTTCATCAGAATCTAGACTGTCAGATATATTCATTCAGTATAAGTTATCTCAATTATCAATAGTTTATTTTATCAGTATTCGGACTCATTAGTCAGCATTACAACTATTTAGTTTCAGTTACTTATCCATTCATGTATTCTCACGTTCATGTTATATATTCAGTTAGTATTGTTCATGCATATGAACCCTCTGCACTCAGCCTACCTCACTTGCATACCAGTATATTCAATCATACTAAAACATTTACGATATGGTGTTTTTATACTATAGGTTTAAAAGCAAGAGCTCCAAAGTATCAATAGCATTCCAGTTTTAGTAGTCAGAGCCGGCCGTGAGTCCACATCATTCGAGGATATTATTATTTGATTAATTTATTCATTTAGTACTTAGTTTACTTTATTAGTTCAGAGATAGTTAGGGATATGTCCCATTAACTCTACAGTTTCATATAGTTTTGAGGCTTTTAGACTATAGTACGTTCAGACAGTTTATTACAGTTTTAGGGTATTTCTATACCTCATTCAGATATAGTTTTATCGGACATGTTATAGTTTTGAACCTTACGACTTTATTACTTATATTCAAAATTTATACAGATATCATGCAGTACTCAATTATAGATATCAGTCATGGGTTAGCTTGTGGTCCTTCGGGGTCACGGGCACCATGTAGCATTTTGTGTACCAGACTTGATGCGTTACAAACTTGGTATCAGAGCCTAAGTTTCAATAGTGTCTTACAAAGTCTTAAAATCTGCATCTAGTAGAGTCTTGTGCATGGGTGTGTTGTGTACCACACTTATGGACAAAAGACTATGAGATATTTTAGGAATAGTTTCCCTTCTTTCAATAATCAGGTTGTACGAGTGAGTATGAGCTCCATTTAAATTCTCAATCTAATCCTTTCCTTCCTTTTCATTATAGAACATGTCTCCCAAGTGGACTCGGGGAATAGAAACGGGAAGTAAGTCTTCCCCTTAGCTCATTCTGGCAGATCCTCTGGACAAACACATTTCTCATCCAGAGTTCAGAGATACATTCACTACTCTTCCTAATTGAGTTGCTGCTCAGAATGAATGACCAGCTACTGTTCCGATCAATCCAGTGGCCAATACTGCTACAGCCAGGATTCGGGACATTACCCAAATGAATCCTCAATACTTTTTTCGGTCTAAGTCAGACGAGAACCCTTAAGAATTCCTTGATCAGGTTTAGAAGGTTATAAATATCATGGGGGTTACCATTAGTGAGAGTGATGAGCTAGTTGCATATTAGTTGCAGGATGTGGCTCACACATGGTTTAAGTAGTAGAAAGAAGAGAGGGGTGCAGATGCAGGGCCCATAGAATAGGAGGAGTTTTCCACTACCTTATTAGATAGATTCTTTCCCCTAGAGCTGAGAAAAGCTAAGGTGTTAGAGTTTATCTACGTCAGGAAGGGTAACATTATAGTGGAAGAGTATTCTCTTAAGTTTACTCAACTAGCTAGATATGCTCCTCATGTGGTAGCAGATAGCAGAGCTAAAATGACTAAGTTTGTTTCAGGGGTGAATGATAGTGTGGTTAAGGAGTGCAAGACCGCGATGTTGATTAGTAAGATAGAGCTAGCTAGGCTTATGATCCATGCTCAGCAGATAGAGGAGCAGAACATTAAGGAAAGGGAAAAGCAGAATAAAAAAGCTAGAACGGGTAGCTTATTTTCGTCAGCCTAAGTTAGAGGGTGGAAATTGTTCTCATTTTTCCCCAAGTCATTCGTTCTAGCTCCTTCCTCTGCCAGTGCTTTAATTCCTAAGTTCAGGGATTGTAATAGAGATTATGCTCCGGGCGCAAAATCTCAGGGTAGTGTTAGCAGTTCCCAAAATAATCCTCTTTGCTAGACTGGTGCTAAGAACCACTAGAGTATTTGCAAAGCTGGCAGTGATGTGCATTTTAGATGTGGTAAGCCAAGCGATAGAGTCAGAGATTTTCCTCAGTCAGGTTTTTAGGGTTAGCATTACCGCTTCTCAGCTTAGTTCGGTCACCCAAATAAGTGGGTTCCACTTCTAGTGCCACTAGTGGGAAGCACCTAAATAGGAATTACGCTTTTCAGTCCAGACAAAAATCGGGAAAGTTGTCCTGACGCAGTCACCGGTACATTACAAGTTTACAATTTACATATTTTTGTACCTTCAGCTTTAGGAGCTCCTTTTCTTTTGTAACTCTTTACATAATAGTCAAATTTTAAGGTCATACCAAATATTAACTAGACCTCTCTCAGTTTTCACCTATTGGGCCATACTATAATAACCCGACAAGTATATACGGACTGTCCGATCATGATATCCTAGAAATTTCAGGCCTTTAGATTCTAGTAGTAATGCCAGTATGTCTAGGAAATCAGTAAGGGAAGGTGATTCCCGACTCTTTCTTACCTCAGTGGAAATTTTTGTACTACAGTCACCACGATACTTACATAAGTTCCACGTCTCAATTCTATGAACACAACTTGTATTTAGACACTTTCCATAGAATTGTCTGAATTTCTAATTCCTAATATAGGAAGTTCTAGTTCACTCAGTGTTACAAATCATGAGTATAGAAATTGTAGACTTAGGTCATGCAGCTCATGACTCATACACTCATGTCACGATTTATAAGGTTCTCAACTCACATGATTCATGCTCCCCTCCTAACGATTATCCAAACTCAGATTGTGTCCCAAATACCCTTAATTAAGATCCCTCTATGATTCTGCGGTGTTGATATTCCATCCCTTATCCTCAGTTACCACGTCAGTTCAGTAATCTATATTCAGTAAAGGAATCAAGTAGTCCTATAGGACCATGGCTTTAAGTTATCAGTTACTTAGCCATCAAAATTTAGTACTTCAGTACTAGTCTAAACCTCAGTTATAAGAAACCAGAATTTAGTCCCAGTTATAGTCTTAGTTATGGTTACAATCTCAATTACCATCATAGCTACAATCTTAGCCTCAGTCACAGTCCATCAAGATCAGAAACTTAATTCACTTTCAGGATTACCCGACCATAGCATATGGCCAATATTTACTCAGTTAGTAGTATTTCAGTACCTCAGATTACAAATAGTTTCCAAATCATTTTATACACTTGGTATTTCATCCTTAAGATAATACAACTTTCACTCATTTATGCTCAATTATCTCATGTTACCCATTCATTCTTTACCTTCTATGCATGATAGTCTACAGTTTAAGTCCAGTAATCCAAACTAAGTGTCATTTAGTCTTACATGCCTAATACTAAACCATCGGTCAGTCAGCACATCAGATGAGTCATTCAGTAGGAATTAGTCTGAACAACCATTACCTCAGTCCAGCAGTCAAATAGAAAAGTTTATGTATTTTTCCATTCTGTCCATCTAGTCACACTATTCGAAGTCTCATGAATGTGACCATTCTAAGATGGACCAATCATGTAGTTGTATGTTCAGCTTAGTCTATGTTTTATGTCTCAGTCTCAGGTCCCAGATATACATTCATGATTTAGTTCGTAGGTGCCTTATGCATCGCCTAATTTTTCCTCAACATCTCAATCAAGTCAGCATTCTTCGAGTGACATAGTATCCCAAGGAGGAGATACACTATAACTCTTAAACTTCCATGAGCTAGACACTATTTTTCCTGTTCACGTAATGAATCTAGTTTGAAGTAGTGGGTACCTATAGGTTGACCCTCTAACTTTAATCTCGGTCATAAGCCATGTACTCAATGGATCATTTAATGACACATGTTACAACTTAGTCATGTTTTCATGTTTCTATTCATGAATATTAGAAGGGATCATGATTTTGAGATTGGTGATCATGTTTATTTAAAGATCTCTCCTATGAAGGAAGTGAAGAGATTTAGTAAGAAGGAAAAGCACAGTCCTCGATGTGATGGTCCCATCAAAATTCTCAGTCATTTCGGCAAAGTAGCTCATGAGCGCAAATTGCCTTCAGATCTTGCCTCAGTTCATCTAGTGTTCCTTGTCTCCTTAATTAAGAAAGTGCATAGGTGAACCAACAGTCGTAGTCCCTAGAGAGGACATAGATATTCATAACAACCTCTCTTTTGAAGAGATTCCAGTTGAAATCCTTGACTATCAGACTCGCAGATTAAGGAACAAAAGGTCCCTTTAGTCAAAGTTCTTTGGCAGAACCAGTCCGTTGAGAGAGATACTTGGGAAGTAGAAGTAGATATGTAAACCAAGTATCCTCACCTCTTCTTTGCTAATTCAAAATCAGCTTAAGGTAACATCTTTCCTTAAGCTTAATCAATCTCATGTTCAAATTTTAGTTACAAATTTGGTATTTAGTTTCATGCTCAGTTTCAATATCATATTTGGTATATTTTCCATTACATGTCAGTCGCATATTTATGAGTCAATTCAGTCATGTATTCACGCATCTGATAAACATGATCAGCTTATCAGTACCCCTAGCTATGCATTCATGTGTTAGTTTAGCCATGCATTCATGCATCAGATATTCATGTTTAGTATACTCAGCTCATCACTGATCCTAGTCATGTATTCATGAATCAATTACTCATGCATCAGCTATGCATGCTTAGAATAAATCTTAGTAAAGAAGTAATGTCAGTCATGTAATCATGTTTTAGTTGTTCATGTTCCGTATATACTTTAGTTCATCAATTCTCCAATCTCAGTTAGTTTCATTCGAGGATGAATGTTCCCAAGGGGAGATATTGTAATACCCCATGCTTCTATATAGATAAAATTCATCTTGAAGATATCAAAAACATGATTTAAAGATAAATAAACTTTTATATTTGTGGAATTTTCAAGATTTTCACTTTTTGTTGTGTGGAAAATTCAATAAACTTTCCATCGATACCAAATTCGCCTGAATTCGACACCCGGACAAAGAGTTAGAGCCTTTTTAGTGAGATAGTGTATCACCTAAGCCATCAACGCATTGCAGAGCCAGCGTAAATGGCAATTGTCAATTTCCAGTGTTTCTGCATGATCTTGGCACCTCGCGCCAAAGATCCTATTCATAAATTCCTTTTCCAGTATTCCAATGCAATACCACCGCATCGCGGTGAGATTATAGGATACATCAAATGTGGTAACGCAATTGTACCGCATCGTTCCACCATGCCATTTTCTAGTTTTCACTTTCTAAAGACACGACGTGATAGCATCGCTTCGCGCTAGGGGTCTAGATCAGGCAATTTTCACAAAAATTAAAGGATGCATCCAGGGTTAAATAGGTCTTTTCTCATTATTTTATTCCACCCAAATATGGGATTTAATCTCTAAAAACATCCTTATCTACTTATTATTGACTTTTCCCCAATATCAAGAACATTCTCTCTCAAGAAAATAAAACCCTATCCCTTGAGAATCAAGGTCAATTTCAAGAAATCCATCCAAAAACTCCAAGAACCTTTAAGGTTTTCTTTCTACAGTATGCATAGTGTCCATTCATGGATTCCTTTCATCCATGAAGCCCAAGAATAAGGTTTTAAACTATGAATTATGATATTCATTCTATGTTTTGATTATGGTCATGTGGTTGTTGTTGTATTATTCCCAAGTTTGAATCTTTATGTGTTTCTATGAAAACATGTTAGCATATGAGTTGAAAACTATGAATTTTAGTTAGTTATGGTATGTTAACTTGATGAGTATTCCATTCCCTAATTCATGCACCCTAAGTGTTTCACAAAATGCCTAAGGGACTAGAAATTATGTAATATGACTCAATTATGACTTAAGTGAAGGATTCATGTTTTACCTTTATGTTCAAATGACTTCCATGCTATTGATGTGCAATGTAGATGTTTGTTAGAATGCTCATGATATTAGAGTATGAAATTATGGCTTTGAGTGTATGTATTCCTACCATGTACAAGATTATGAGAACCATGTACTTCATGAAATCCCCAACTTATTGTACAATGGATTGTTGATGTTAGTCATGCATTCAAGAATGTCATGCCTTTTCATTTTCCTTCTATCGAGTCCTCATGGTACTTGTACCCAACAATTTAGCTGCATGCCTAGAGCCAATTTTAGTTTTCACGATACTCTTAGTCAACCCACGATCAGTAGAATTCAACCAGTCACATTACTCAGGAAAACTCAATAAATTTAATATCAGTCTAGTACTCAGTAATCTTAGTAATCTCAGTAATGTAAGTAATCCAATAATCTCAATACTCAGAAATCTCATAAATCCCAGTCAATTATCAGATCTCAGTAGTATTTATTAGTCAACAGAATCCAGTGAACTTATTTTAGTCCAATTAATTAGTATAATTAGTAACAGATCAGTCTAGTCTAGTTTAGTGTCTATTCAGATGGGAGTAGGATTCAGCACCGAGTGAATCCAAGGACGGGAACAGAAGTTGTTAGTAGAAGGTGTGATTTTTAGATGCAATACTTACGTTCTAGAACTATGTAGCCAGCATAGGTTTAGACATCAACACTATCAGTTAAGGCTTGATGAGATGGATTAATACTGTCAAATGAGGGTCTCACCATTCTCTTTTAGGGACACTGTCAAATGAGGGTCACTCACAGCTTGTCCTTACCAGTGGCATGGTATTGACACCCTTCAACTGGAGTTATAGATTAGATGCCAACTAAGCTATAATAGCTTATTAGGGCTTGTTGGTTAGAAAAATGCTCCTATATTTTTAGTGAAAGAATCAGGACTGTCAGATACAGTCACTCAATCTCAGTAATAGAACTGAGATAGTTCTTCAGATATTAGGACTATAAAATACAATCACTTGGTATTGTATGGAACTTAGCTAGTCTCATTAAAATTTAGACTATCAGATACAGTCACTCAGTATTAGTTATCTCAGTTATCAGTAGTTCATGTTATCAGTATTCGGACTCAGTAGTCAGCATTGCATCATATTTATTTTTAGTTTCTTATCTATTTATGTATCATCATGTTCATGTTATACAGTCAGTTAGTATTGTTCATGTGTATAAACCCTTTGCATTCATCCTACCTCACTTGCATACCAGTACATTCAATCGTACTGACACATTTGTGCTATTGTGTTTTTATACCATAGGTTTAAAAGTACGAGCTCTAGAGCTTCAGTAGCATTCGAGTTTCAGTAGTCAGAGTCAGCAGTAAGTCCTCACTATTCGAGCATAATATTATTTAATTATTTTATTCCTTTAGTACATATTTTATTTCAGTAGTTCGGAGTTAGTTGGGGACATGACCCATCAACTCCACAGTTTGCAAATAGTTTTGAGGCTTTTAGACTATAGTCCGTTCAGATAGTTTATTTTAGTTTTAGGGTATTTCTATACCCCATTCAGATATTATTTTATCAGACATGTTATAGTTTTGAACCTTACGACCTTACAACTTATATTCAGCATTTTTATAGTGTATCATATAGTGCTCAGTTACAGATATCAGTCATGGGTTAGCTTATGGTCCTTTAGGGTCACGGTCACCGTGTTACATTTTGGGTACCAGACTCAAGGCGTTACATGTGAAGCTATAAAAATGCATGGGATATTAAATCCATGGTTTATACTAATACTGTGGTGTTATGTAGAGATGTATTGAAGGGAAAATGGTTAGACTATGTGAACCCTTGGTATAGCTTTAAATTGTTTTTTTACTTATAGGGTTATGATATTAGAGGTGTAATGCTTGTATTCTAAGGAGTTGAAATTGGAATGTTGATTGTTTAGAAGTGTAGATGTCCATACCCACAAAAATATTAGTTATAAGGCGATGACTTTGTGAGTTGGAGGATGTTATGATTAGAATCCCCTAAGGGAATATCCTAGATATAATTTAGTGTCTTTGTATTAAAGTTATCGAGGGGGTTTGGGTTCTCGTGTATGGTATCCCTCTCACCCATTTTCTGGAGTATTCTGTAGTAGATTAAATGAGGAAATATCCTTTCAAGGTTAGGATAGTGACCTTTGATCTAAGGGAAAGATGATGCAAAATATTAATTATCTCATTTTGGTGAGTTTAAGAGGGGAGGCATGACAAATCTATTTTTACTATAGTAATTTCCTTGTATTTTGCTTTAAGAGGACATTCTATCAATATCACTTGTATTCACGGTGTGTATGGACAAGTTTCTAGTTCTCTATAGACCTAAATCCATGTTTATCTCTCTAATTACTATCTAAGTATTTTGATAGATGGAGCCCTTCGTGCTTATTGATTCATATCTTCTGTCATAGAATCCACCTTGAGTAGTGCGGTAAACATTTGTTGTATTTCAACACTATTACTTCTATTTTTTAAACGCGTACATTATTCCCTTAGTTACTCTTCTTATGTCATGAAGATAGCGGTTATGAAAGCACAATAATGTTATATATTAGAGATTGGATGATTTTTTTACTATAAACTTTTAGAGGTGACTACTAGAGCTAAGGTCATAAGTATAGGTAGAGGAATGTGATGAATATGGTCATATGAAATAGCTATAGAGGAGAGGTATGTTAAAATCCTTTTCGGCAGTGGTTGAGGGTGTTAGTTTTTCTGGGGAGATCGATAAAGTAGAAGTAGTAAAAATAGGTTAGAGAGCGGTGATTGATAAATAACCAACCTTTGTGCTAAGCGGTTATAGTTTCTTGACCATGACCTATTTCATGACTATAGTGATAGATGGGGGAGTGCTCTAAAGTGTAGGGACTCATGTCACCCACTAGTACCTTTAACTCCCAGTTAGTCTTTAGTTGGGATGGGTATATGGTTATACTCAGGACCTCTAAACATATATTCATAGGGGAAGTTGGGAGGTTGAGGTGGAGGGGTGTTGTCTTCATAATGGAAGCTTAGTGGAGAGTGTGGTCACATTTAAGGGATATTAGATGTATTGGTTGAGGATGAAGGAGCTCTGTGTGGGGATGAAGGGTACATAGACTCTGACTGCTCATTCTTACTCTCTATTTTGGATAATCGTGCTTAAGGTGTGTATGCATTATTAAAGTCTTTGTTAAAGGTATATTGAAGAATTCCTTGACATCCATTTTTTCTAACTTAGTTAAAGGTAAGATTAGAGACATTTGGGGGTTTAATTATACTTGTACAACCTTGTCCCATCATTCAAGGATGAATGATCCATGTGAGGGAGAATTGAGACACCCTGGGTTTTGTCCCTTGAAAATTGCCTCGGGTTTGAACTTTCTAATTATGATATAACTCACACCATGAATAGTATAGTATGGGTAGGATTCTAGGACCCTAGTTGTATGTTGGTCAGTGTGACATTGGCCAAGTTTTGTTCTTGATATGAGAAGTCTCCATACAAATAGTATGTGCATGATATGAGAAGTATAGTACCAAACCATATGTTGTCCAGTGTCTAGCCTAGATATTTCTACTAAGTGTACGATTTGAAGGGTACTAAGCATATGGTTAAGGTATGACTTAAGCTAATAAGTTGTATGTTAGATAGAGTGTGATGACAAACTTTCTAATCATGGTACGAGTAGAAGGTACCACTGGTATGATATGGGTACAAGTGAAGGGGTCCAATCATACCCTCCTATGATATGGGTACGAGTGAAGGGGTCCAATCGTATCCTCCTAGGAGTCTTCCACAACTATTAAGATGAGGGTATTTTGGACTTTTCCCTTCCCAAACCCTTAAGACCCTATGTCTTATAACCCTATCTAGTTATTCATTCTTCACTTAGAAGATTAAAAATACTCTCTAGAAACCTCTCAAGAAGATTGGCTAGCATTTTTTCAAAGTGGTCATCTAGAGGTTTAAGGATCAAAATCCCTCTGTGAATCTTAGTAACTCAGGCATGTTACTTCTCCCTCATTTTAATTTCAACTAAAGGTATGTTTTAATTAATAGTTTTCATGTTATTATTATGGTAATATTTGAGTTTTTAAATATATATTGGGGGGTTATGGTTGTTCTTGATTGGAAATGTTGTCCTATGTTTTTCTTATTGTTTTCATGTTATAATGATGGTTTGAACATGTGGTTTACATGGGAATGATCAATTGATATTTGGTTTTGGTTTTGGAAACTATATTCCTTCAACATGTTTGTTAAAATTCTTATGAGAATGATTTTGTCACCTACTTTGACTATTATTGAAACTTTGCATTGCCTAATATGGTAACGAAAAATAAATTGGTTTGGTCGATTTTTAAATGGTTTGGAATGGACTTGGTGGCTATGGATTTGGTTAAAGATGGTTTTTGAAAACCGTATGGGGTACAATGGAATCCCCTACATGAGTAATCTATGAAGACCTTGTGATGTATACAGGAATCCCCCAAATGATTTTAAAAATGGAGTTTTGGGTACATGGGAATCCCCTAAGTGTTGGCTACTGACATTGCTTGCAAGCTATAGTCAGTATGACGATACCATATTATAATGCCTTAATAATTGACTCCTTGAATTGGTAGTTTGGTTATGTGATAAATATTTTAAATTAGTCAGTAATGGGGTTGTGAGTTCTAGCAGTGAAGGCATGAGTACAAAAGGTTAACACTGGAAACTCATGTTTACCAACATATGGATTGGTCATGATGACCACGTACATGTGGGGTACAAGGGAATCCCCAAGTTTATATTCATATATATGTATCATGAAGGGTGAAGGGTACAAGGGAATCCCTGACCACCTATAGTTTCTTTAGTTCGTGGAACTACAAGAACTTGGGACCGTTCAGGGGTTACACGGACCCATATAGCCTATGGTTGGATTATCATGATAAATCTACACAACCCAATTAAAGTTTTAATGCATACTAAACTCGGTCCACTTTTTCCATCATGGTATATATGTATGTATGTGTTTACATATGGTTATATACTCTTCTTTTTGAATTATGGCATTATTTTTTCCTTATTTATGAGTATATGCTAGCATTCATTTGCTAAACATCTTCGGGCATAGTATCCCCATGCGGAACCGTCTATACTACTATTCCAACTGGTTGGTGACTTGGTGATTCGGTTACAATTTGACTCAGAATGAAGTGGTGATCTTCCATTCTTTGAAAGGCCCATTCCTGTCATGGTTTATCTTATGTCTTTAGCATTCCTTTTATATTCGTTTTTGGCTATGGTCGGGGGCATGCCCCGACTAGATATTCTTTAGCATTGTTTAGAGGTTTTCCATGGACAATTGTGGACTAGGGAATATTATGGTTTATTTGTTTTCAGTTGGACATTATGACTTGGTTGGGTTGGTCTCGCTTTTAGATTTATCCCAGTGTCATTAAATTCTAAATACTTTATCTTATTATATGGTTGGAATTTATCTGATATAGGTTGTATATTGGTTGGTTGGGTTGGGCATAGGGGGTGGTCTCCGGTCTAAGTTTGACTTAAGATGGATGACACAACTAAGTCCTGGTTCGGATCGTGTCAAGACTTTTCTCATCACGTGCTTAAATTGGAAAAACTCTTCATGGTTTGAAGCAAGCACCAAGGGCCTGGTTTGAGAGACTCAAAGTTTCTCCTGGAAAATGGTTTCAAAAGAGGGAAAATAGATAATACTCTATTCTTAAAGGACAGAGGTAGCAACCTATTGATTGTTAAGATATATGTTGATGACATAATTTTTGAAGTTACTTCTGAATCCATATGTGAAGAGTTTGCAAAGCTTATGGGGAGTGAATTTGAAATGAGTATGAAGGGTGAGTTAAGCTTTTTTCTAGGGCTTCAGATTAAACAAAATTGTCAAAGGATAATGATTTCTGAAGAGAAGTACATCAAGGAGCTACTAAAGAAATATAATATTGGAGATGTCAAGCAAATTAACACCATTAGATCCAGCTCAAGAACGGAATAGGATGAAGTAGGTCAATCAGTAAATAAGATAATGTATAGAGGTATTATTGGATCCTTATTGTACCTCACTAAAAGTAGTCCAAGCATTGTATTTAGTGTAGAAATGTGTGAAATGTGTCCCAGATTTCAAGCCTGCCCAAAAGAGTCTCATTTGAAAGCTGCAAAAAGAATTCTTAGGTATCTGAAGGAAATAGTTGACCTGGTCTGATATTGTCCATCAGGAGATTGTTTTAACTTGGTGGGATACGCGGATGATGACTATGTTGGATATTTGGTAGATATAAAAAGCACTTCAGGACATTTTGTTAGCTCATCCTCAATTACCTGGGGATCTAATAGGAAAACCTCAGTCGCTCTATCTACTACTAAAGATAAATATGTGGATGGAGCTTCTTGTTGTACTCAATTATGTGAATAAAGAAACAATTGAAAATTTTTTATATTGTCATAAATACTATCCCTTAGATATGTGATAAGACAAGTGATCTAAACATGGCTAAGAATCTAGTGCAATAGAAGAGGACTGAGAATATTGATGTGAGACATCACTTCCTGAGAGACAATGTTGAGAAAGGGGCTATCTGTATGAAGTTTTGCAAGATTGAGGATCAGATAGAAGATATCTTTACAAGTAACTTCACAAGGAACAATTTTTGAAGGAAAGGTTGAATCTAGGTCTGATCAAAATAACCTGACCTACCATATAAAGCAGTGTTTCTCCACAAAAATTGGCTATGATCAGGAGACAGTTATCCTTAGTAAAGTATGTATTTCTTAGTCTAACATAGTTCCATACCATTGTAAGTATACACTCATGGGAACATCTTTGGAAGAAAATAGATGAGGTATGCAAAAAATTGAGTATTTAATCAAGGAAAGAAAGGAATGTCGTCCTATCTCTTAGGTTAGTATAATGAATATGCATGTTTTTCTATTTTTCTATTAGAAAAGGTTGTATCTTCTCTCTCCTTTTCAAAAAACTTGTCTTATACAAAATTAAATTCAAACTCATCTTTGCATTAAATCCATGGACCCTTCCCAACTCAGCTATCCTAACCATTAAAAGCCAAACACTTTTCTCACTTACCTTCCCAAACAAGATTTATGCCTTGAAAAACGTTACCCCTATGAAAGTATGATGATAGGTGATACTTGGGTTTTCTAAAAATCTCATTATTCTATCAGATAACCCAAAAGGATGTTTGGATCATTATAAGAAACAAAATGACAACCTGAAAACAAAAGTCGTCGAAGTGAAATTTGAAAATCCAACTAAAAAACACAAAACCTCTATGGGACCTTGTCTCAAGCAGAAGAGAATGACTAATGATGAAACTAGCAGGGCTTCTAAAAGATGAAAAACAAGAGACAATTGCTAAAAATGCAGAAATTAGGATAATACAGGCACAAATTCAGCAATTTTTCAAAGGAGGGTCCAAGGTTCATTGCAAAGGTTATTAGTGAGAATGAAAAACTTAAGAAGAAAGTTAAAATTCTAACCAATGAGGTTCTAAGATTGAATAAAGATATCAGTATACCAATCAAAGAGTTGTCACACTTTCTTAAGACTACCTTACTTCTCCAAACCTTTTCCTCAAATCCATCATCTTTTTAATTCCACCAACTTCTGTGGCTTTTTCTATGAAACATGAAATGTAAATATTTCACTAAAATGATCTATAAAATATTAAATATGAATGATTTCTTGTTTTTGTGCTCTTTATTTGTTTCAACTTTATTTCTAAAGTTGTTCTTCATGTTAGTGTTGCCTCAGTGGTGTAATACCCCATATTTTCCTAGCCTAGATAAACCATAAATACATGGGTTATCCTAAATAAAAATTTTAGAATACTCAGTAGTTTTCAGATGTAGAGCCTTTCATTGTGAAGGAAATTCAATTAGCTTCCCAACGATATAAAATTCGCCTAAATCCGACAATCAGGTTAGAAGTTATGGTGATTTTAAGTTTCAGCCTTTTAACATCATCATTACAGACAGTAGCACATTGTGGAGTATGTCAAAATAACAGTTGTCAATTTCCAGTATTGCTCTATGCTATTGGCACATCTCATCGTAGACCTAGTTCACAATTGTCAATTTCCAGTGTACCAACACAATTCCACCACATCGCGGTGCACTTCCAGTTCACCAACAAATTGAAAATTTGATACCACTGCTTCACGCCACCATGACATTTCCCAGTTATCATTTTTCAGTGACACGACACAATATGCCCGTATCGCGCCAGGGTTCCAGATCGGTAAAATTTCATGAAAAATTAAAGTTGCGCCAAGAGTTAAAATAGTCTTTTCCCATGATTTTACTCTGCCCAGATATGGGATTTAAGACATAAAAACGTATAAAACCCTTTATTATTTACTTTCTTCCAAAATCAAAAGGTATTTATCTCTCAAGAAAATAAGCCCTAGCTCTCAAGAATAAAGGTCAATCCCAAGAATCTTTCCAAGAACTCAAGCAATCTCACGAATTAAGGTATGTTAGATGTTCATCCATGGATCCTTACCTTTCATGGAGCCCAAGAAACCTTTTTCAAAATACAAGAGTTATGATTTATGATTTTCATGTTTTAATTAGATTAAATTCATTTACATGATGTTTTTTGAGATTAAATCCATGATTTAGATTAGAAGTTCTAAGAATTGATCCTAGTATTTGTTGAATTACAAAATATTCGTGATAAACCCTTCAATTTGCAAGTTGATTGTTGTAGCCATGTTAACCTTAAGTGTTTATGATATAATGAACCAAGTATGCTTCTTATGTGTTTGATAAATTGTCTATGAGAATGAAATAATGCCATTATGTCATGCTAACATGTATTCCCAATTTAAGAATAAGTTTATGCCCTACAAGTGTTTGATAAAATGTCTCTATTGATGGTATATGAACATGTATGCATTGTTATGCTTTACAAGATCATTTGATGCTTTACTTTTCATTCTATCGAGTCCTGGGGGCATTTAATACCCAATAATTTAGCTGTTTATTAAGAGCCAATTTCAGTTAGAGAATAGTATCAATCATGTCACGATCAGTAGTACTCTCAGTCCATTACAGAACTTAGTAGAATTTAATCAGTTAGAGAACTTAGAAAACTCAGTAATCTCAGTATCAGTCTAGTCTAGTTGAGTTTACTGAGTTTAGTGTCTTTCAATTAGGAGTAAGATTCAGCATGAAATAAACCCAAGGATTGGGGCTTATCTTCCAGCAAAGGGTATGATCCTTAAAAGTAATCCCTGCATTCCAGAACTACATGTCCAATGTAGGTTGAGACATCAAATTGGCTTGTTAAAGGTTAATGAGGTGCTTTACCTACCAGTAGAGGGTACCACCTTTCTCGTTTAGGGAACCTACAAGTAGAGGGTTACTCTTCAGCTTGTCTTTACTCGTGGCACGGTAATGACACCCTTCCAATTGGGGTTATAGATTATACCCCTATTATATTAGATTGGGGCATGTCAGTTAGATGATTACCTCCCACTATTTTAGTTTTAGTCTCAGTCTTCATAATAGAACTCAGTTAAGTTTTACAGAATCAGGACTGTCGTATACAGTTTTTCACTTATCAGTAATTCAGATTATCAGTATATTTAGTTATCATTTATCAGATTTAGTTTCAGTATACTCTGTTATAGTATGCACAGTATATTCAGTAGTTGCAGATCCTCTATGTATGTTATCCTACTCTTGCATATCATTAGTTAGTTATTGTTCATGCATATGAACCTATACATTCATCATTACCTCATTTAGTACACTAGTACATTCCTATATACTGATCGCATACCCATTTCTTGTGCTATGATATCTCATATCATTGGTTCGGACGCTCAGGATCCTGACCATGCTTAGCTAGATTCAAATAACAGTAGCAGATTTAGCAATGAGTCCTCATCTATCAAGGATATATTTTTATTTCACTACTTTAGCTTAGTAGTATTTAAGTAGATTGAGTTAGTTGGGGGATTCTCTCATCAACTCCATTTATCAGACGATTTACTTAAATGGTTTTTAGATAGTATTCCAAATTCAGATGTTATTATTCACTATCAGTATTTTAGATTTTTCAAACCTTATGGTATTTTAACCTATTATTCTATAATTATTTAAGCATTATTGTTCAGTGCTCATAGCAGATATCATTCATGGGTTAGATTGTGGTCTTTTGGGGTCATAAGCATCGTGTGACAACTAAGGGGTAGTCTTGGGTCATTAGAATCTTGGTATCAGAGCCTAAGGTTCAATAGAGTCCTAGGGAGTCTGAAATCCATATCGCATAGAGTCTTGTATATGGCTGTGTAGCGTGCCACACTTATGGATAGGAGGCTATGAGATGTTTAAGGAAAAGTTTCCCTTCTTTCATTTCTCTGAACATGCTATAGGAATGTCCTCTAAGAAAGTTATACAGATTCTCATCTTGGTCTATTCTTGCCATCCCAGCCTTGTTTTCAAGGTAATAGAAACAATCAAGATCGATCAATCCCTACAGATAGAGATTTCTCAGGCAGTTCCTTACAGATAGTTATGGGATTTTATGTAGGCTTTAAAGTATCCCTTCAGTGCCCTAATAAGTAAGAAAGATTTCATTCATGATTCATGAAAAATAGTACATCTAGCCAAAGTCAGGTTTTCTTTTAGATCCCTCCTCAAAATCCTATGATAGCATATGACCTAAAGTTAAAAGCAAGGACCCAGAGGTTTAGCAGTAGTAAAATGGGGATTGTCCTATCCGAAGTTGAGCAGATTATATTTCATAGGGCTATTTGAGTGAAAGGTGTATTAGTAGGCTTGAAGCAGTGTATGCTAAAACTTAAATTTTTTTAATTTGAAATATATGTTGTGGATGTGATATTTGTAGGCTATTATGAAAGTATTATGGTTACCAAAGATTTGAAGATATCCATGTTATCTGCTAGAATCTAAGTTAAAATCTTTAAAGATTGAGCTAGTAGAAAGAAGAGTTAGAATTCTAAGATTTGTCAGTGTTGATGATGCTATATGATGATTGTTAAAACTATAGAAAACTAAGAATTTTGTATCAAAAGAAAGTACTAGAAATAGACCTCACGTTATCAAGAGTAGTCCTTCAGGATGAGTTCAGTGTTTATGAGTATTATTGTATCTCAGACTCTAGAGCAAAGTGGTTTTAGTTTGATTTAGAGTTTATTAAGTTATTCACAGACATAAAATGATGACTTTAATCCAAGGGGTAAATGGTAGTATAGTACAAGGTAGAAGACCATACATGCTTATAGTTTCTAGTTTAAGGATTTCTAGTTCAATCTGTAGTATGAATAGGGTTCCATAAGTTCATAAATTCCAAACTTAGGTTATGTAGTTCATGACGCACATATTCATGTTTCCTAGTATGCTCAGATCTCATGAATCATGTTACACTCTAAATTGTCCATGAAGTTTAGTTTATGCCATGTGTTCCTCAGGCCTTAGTAGTGTATCAAAATCATTCAGTCGTCCTTCAGTTAGATAGTGTCTCATACATCATCATAGTCTTTCTTAAACCTAATCATTCCCATATTAAGTACCATTATGAACTTGGTATCAATTACCATCTCATATCATACCCATGCAGTTATGTATTTCATAAATTGATTTTTAGTCATGTAATCATGCATCAGAGATACATGTTCAGTATGTAAGCTTGGTCTATTAAACCAGTCATGTAATCATGTCTCAATTGTGCATGTGTAGTTTAGTATGTAAACTCAATCTATCTGTACTCTCTCAGCTTAACTAGCCATATTCGAGGATAAATGTTCCCAATAAGGAGATATTGTAACACCCTCTATTTCCCTATCCTAGATTAACACTTAGTACATGAGTTATCCTAAATAAAATTTTTAGAATACTCATTAATTTTCAGATTTATCCCTTGCCATTATGTAGGAAATTCAATTAGATTTTTGACGATATAAAATTTTCTTAAAACGACAACTGGGTAAAAAGTTATGGTGATTTTATGTTTCAATCGTCAATTATAGTCATTTAGGACAGTAGCTCATCGTGGGGTATGCAAAAATAGAAGTTGTAAATTTCTAGTATTGATTGGCGCATTGCTCTATAGACCCAGTTCATAATTTTCAATTTTCAGTGTACCAATGCAATTCCACCGCGTCGCAGTGCACTTCTAATTCACAAATAAAGTGGCAATGTGATACAACCTCGTCGCGCCACCATGGAATTTCCTAATTGTCATTTTCCAGTGACACAGCGTGACAGCGCTGCGTCGTGCCAGGGGTCCAGATCGGGAAAATTTTATAAAAAATTAAAGTTGTGCCTAGGATTAAAACAGTCTTTTCCATAATTTTATTCCGCCCAAATGTGGGATTAAAGTCGTAAAAACATGTAAAACCTACATTATTCACTTTCCCCCAAAATTAAAAGGTATTTTCCTCTCAAGAAAATAAACCCTGGCTCTCAAGAATCAAGGTCAATCCCAGGCATCTCTCCAAGAACTTCAAGAACCTCATTAATTAAGGTATGTTAGATGTTCATCCATGATCCTTACCTTCCATGGAGGCCAAGAATCCTTTATCAAAATACAAGAGTTATGATTTATGATTTCTATGTTTGAATTAGATTGAATTCATGTTCATGATGTTATTTGAGTTTTAATCCATGGTTTAGATCACATGTTCCAAGAATTGATTCTTAGCCTTTATGATTTAATAAACGAAGTATGCTTCTTTAGTGTTTGATAAATTGTCTATGAGAATAAACTAATGCCATTATAGCATGCTAACATGTATTCCACATTTATGAACAAGCTTTTGCCCTACAAGTGCTTGATAAAATATCTCTATAGATGTTATATGAACATGTATACTTTGTTATGCTTTTCAAGATCATGTGATGTATTACTTTTCACGCTATAGAGCCCTAGGGGTATTTAATACTTGACTATTTAGTGATTTATTTAGAGCCAGTGTTAGTTACTGAATGGTATCAATCATGTCATGATCAGTAGTACTCTCTATCTATGATAGAACTTAGTAGCATTCAGTCAGTTATAGAACTTAGAAAAACACAGTAATCTCAGTATCAGTCCAGTCTAGTTTACTATACTCAGTTTAGTGTCTTTCAGTTGGGAGTAGGATTCAACATCGAGTGAACCAAAGGATGGGGGCTCACCTGATAGCAGAGGCTGTGATCCTTAGAATCAATCCTTGTGTCCCAAACTGTGTATCCAACCTAGGTTGAGACATCTAAACTGCCAGTTAAAGGTTTATGAGGTGCTCTACCTGCCGGTAGAGGGTATCACGATTCTCATTTAGGGAACCTGCCAGTAGAGGGTTACTCTTTAGCTTGAGTTTACCCGTTGTATGGTACTAACACCCTTCTAATTAAGGTTACAGATTGGACCCTAATTAGTTCAGATTGGGGCATAATGGTTAGATGATTAACTCCCATAATTTCAGTTTCAGTCTCAATTTTAAGAATAGATCCCTAGTTCAGTTCTATACAATTAAGACTGTCAAATACAGTCACTCAATTATCAGTAATTCAGATTATCAGTGATCTCAGATTATCAGTATATTCAGTTATCAGATTCAATTTTAGTATGCTTAGTTATAATACTCATAAACACTGAACTTATCTTGAAGGACTACTCTTGATAACGTAAGGTCCATCGCTAGTAGTTTCCTTTGATACACAATTCTTAGTTTTCTATGGTTTCAACAATCATTATATAGCATCATCAACATCAACAAATCTTAGAATTCCAACTCTTCTTTCTACTAGCTCAATATTTAAAGATTTTAACTTAAATTATAGCAGATAACATGGATATCTGCAAATCTTTAGTAACCATAAAACTTTCATCATATCCTACAAATATCATATCCATAACATCTATTTCAAATCAACAAATTTAAGTTTTAGCATACACTACTTCAAGTCTACTAATACACCTTTCACACAAATAGCCCCGTGAAATATAATCTGCTCAAATTCAGATAGTACAATCCCCATTCTACTACTGCTAAACCTCTGGGTCCTTGATTTTAACTCTAGGCCATATGCTATCATAGGATTTTGAGAAGGGATCTAAAAGAAAACCTGACTTTTGCTAGATGTACTATTTTTCATGAATCATGAATAAAATCTTTCTTACTCATTAGGGCATTGATGGGATACTTTCAAGCCTACATGAAATCCCATACCTGTCTATAATGAACTGCCTGAGAAATCTTTATCTGTAAGGATTGATCAATCTTTATAGTTTTTATTACCTTGAAAATAAGGCAGGCTGGCAAGAATAGACCAAAGTGTGGCGATTTTAAGTTTTTGTCTTTAAACAGTGTCACTCAGGCCAGTAGCGTGTCGTGGAGTATGTCAAAATAAAATTTGTCAATTTCCAGTATTGCTTCATTATATTGATGTATTGCGCCATAAACCCAATTGACAATTGTCATTTTCCAGTGTACCAACGTAATTCCACCGCATCACGGTGCACTTCTAATTCACAAACAAAGTGGCAACATGATACCGTTGCGTCAAACTGCCATACAATTTCCCATTTTTCATTTTCTAGTGTCACAGCTCGATAGTGCCTCATCGCGCCAGGGGTCTAGATCGGGGAAATTTCATAAAAAATTAAAGTTGCGCCTAAGGTTAAAATAGTCTTATCCTATGATTTTAATCTATCCAGATGTGGGATATAAGCCCTAATAAAGTGTAAAATCCTTTATTATTCACTTTCCCCAAAATCAAAAGGTATTTCTATCTTAAGAAAACAAACCATAGCTCTCAATAATCAAGGTCAATCCCAAGAATCTCTCCAATAACTCCAAGAATCTCATGAATTAAGGTATGTTAGATGTTCATCCATGGACCCTTACCTTCCATGGAGCCCAAGAATCCTTTTTCAAAATACAAGAGTTCTGATTTATGATTTCTATGATTGATTTAGATTGAATTCATGTTCATGATGTTATTTTGGTTTGAATCCATGATTTAGATTACAAGTTCCAAGAATTGATCCTAGTATGTGTTGAATTACATGTTATTCATGATAAACCTTCAATTTGTAAGTTGATTGTTGTAACCATGTTAACCCTAAGTGTTTATGAATTAATTAACTAAGTATGCTCCTTATGTATTTGATAAATTGTCTATGAGAATGAAATAATGCAATTATGAATGCTAACATGTATTCCCCATTTGTGAACAAGCTTATGCCCTACAAGTGTTTGATAAAATGTCTCTATAGATGATATATTAACATGTCTACATTGTTATGCTTTGCAATATCATGTGATACTTTACTTTTCATGCTATCGAGTCCTGTGGGTATTTAATACCTAACAATTTAACTGTTTATTTAGTGCCAGTATCAGTTACAGAATAGTATCAATCATGTAACGATTAGTAGTACTCTCTATCTATTATAAAACATAGAAGAATTTAGTCAATTATAGAACTTAGGAAAACTCAGTAACCTTAGTATCAGTCTAGTCCAGTTTAGTATTCTCAGTTTAGTGTCTTTCAATTGTGAGTAGGATTTAGCACTGAGTGAACCCTAGGAGGAGGGATCACTTTCCAGCAGAAGGTGTGATCCTTAGAAGCAATATTTTCATTGTAGAACTGCGTAGCCAGCGTAGGTTGAGACATCAAACCTGCTAATTGAGGGTTGATGAGGTGCTCTACCTGCCAGTAGAGGGTACCACCATTATCATTTAGGGAACCTTCCAGTAGATGGTTACTCTTCAGCTTATCTTTACCCGTTTCATGGTACTAACACACTTCCAATTTGGGTTATAGATTGGACCCCTATTAGTTTAGATTGGGGCATGTCAGATAGATGATTACCTCCGACAGTTTTAGTTTCATTCTTAGTCTTCAAAATAGTACTTAGTTCAGTTTCTACAAAAATAGGACTGTTAGATACAGTCACTCGATTATTAATAATTCAGATTATCAGTGATCTTAGATTATCAATATATTCAGTTATCAATTATTAGATTCATTTTTAGTATACTCCATTACAGTATACATAGTATGTTTAGTAGTTATAAATCCTTCATGTATGCTATCCAACTCTTACATATCATTTAGTTAGTTATTATTAATGCATATGAACCCATACATTCATCCTTACCTCATTAAACATACTAGTATATTCCCTCGTACTGATTGCATACTTGTTTCTTGCGCTATGATGTTTCATATCATAGGTTTGGATGCTCAGATTCTGGACCGTGCTTAGCTAAATTTAGCAAGTAGTAGTAGATTTAGCAGTGAGTCATCATCTATCGAGGATACACTTTTATTTTAGTACTTCTGCTTAGTAGAATTTTAGTAGATGAAGTTAGTTGGGGGATTGTCCCATCAACTAAACTTATCAGAAAAATTTAGTTAGAGGCTTTTCAGACATTATTTCCTATTCAGATGTTATTATTCATTATCGGTATTTTGGATGTCTTGTAACTTATTGCATTTCAGCCTATTATTCCGTAATTATTTTAGTATTACTATTCAGTTCACACAGAAGATATCATTCATAGGTTATCTTATGGTCCTTTGGGGTCGCAAGCACCATGTGACGATTAGGGAGTAGTCTCGGGTCATTACAAGTGGCCGTGAGTTAACTAACCTATGTTTACTATTACTCTTTAATTAATGTTTTCACTTTTCAATAATGTCAACAGGGATAATACTGATTTCACGTGGTAGGGACCAGGTATGAATAAAATATTGAATTATATATATAAAGGCATATTGATAGGGGAAATGGTGTAATAAACTATAGAAAATGTATGAAGGCTAATTGACAGGGGAAAGTCTAGTTGGTAATATTTGACATCGATTGAATATAAGGTACTAGGTCCCTATGTTTTATAATGATGAAAGTATAATGATTGAATGATAAGGGGAACATTCATATTTAGTAGTGGTAATCACCCTGATTAAATGAGGCGAATAAATATTGATGCTCAAAACTTTACGTCTAATTTGTTATCATCAAGGGGGATTGTACATCTTGTTTTGATGATGAGCAGTTAACTATGAAGGACTAGGTCCCTGGTTGTTCAAGGCTATAGTATAGTTGGTACACGTCTGCGTAGTTTTGTCCTATTATGTAACATACTATGAAGGTGATGCTTGTACTATTTAGGACACATGGTCCAATCATATTTCAACCTTTTATTATCACTCAACTATAAAAGGAAAAGGATGTTTCTCTACCAAGTGGTTTTTGAAAATCTAAAATGAGAGAAAAGACAAAAAAGGCAAAAATTCAATTTTAGCTCAAGTTCTCAGTCTTTGTATGCTGATAGTGAAAATTTTCTTGAGTTAGATATTGGTTTGTAATTGAATTACTCATTATATAAGAGTACAGTTTTTTTTATTTTGAGAGTTCTTAGGTAGAGTTTCCTAAGCCTGATACTTGATAGAGTTAATTAGTGCTGATAGAGTCTCGGTAGAGTTTTAGTGATCTTGTAGTAGAGTCATTACAAGTAGGAGGAACCTAGAGTAATATTTAAGTCATGTTTGTAATCAAGAGGTTGATTATAGTGGATTTTGGAGAGCTTGTGAGGCGAGCCATGTTTTTTCCTTCCTGGAGTAAGGGATTTCAACATTAAATCAGTGTGTTCATTTATTTTAAGAACTAATTTACCTTTCTTAGTGCGTTAATAATTTATTTCCTGTGATTGACATTGAGGGACCAGACCCCTCACTGTCTTGTGAAACCCTTAAGGTTTTAACATATAGTAATTGTAACATCATTACAATCACATGAACTGATAGACATCATAAGTTGACCTGGGTTAGAAACAACTAAAATAATTAGTAAATAGATACAAATCATTGA
Source organism: Capsicum annuum (assembly GCF_002878395.1). Classification (NCBI taxonomy): domain Eukaryota; kingdom Viridiplantae; phylum Streptophyta; class Magnoliopsida; order Solanales; family Solanaceae; genus Capsicum; species Capsicum annuum. The sequence continues at coordinate 57,653,203 of NC_061120.1, read as the reverse complement.
ACCTAGTAAAGTTGTAGTTCTAGTTCCAAAATTATAAAATTTTTAACACCATACTTTTAGCATCTCTATGACATAACTGTCTTTTAATATTATCTTATCTCTTTGAACTTTGACAATCCACTCAAACTTACATCCTTTACACCTACCTTACTCATTATTCTCGTTTTTGCAATTCCTAACATACATTGGACCCGCCTATAGACTTCACTACATTATGAAATGAAGGCATCCCACAACTGGACCAAATATCTTCCATACTTAACTAAATCAATACACTATGAGATTTGTAACCACTAAGATACTTATGACATTGACAACCCTGCAAAGAGAGACATTATGATATACCTTGCCTATATAACTATATACTTAGGAAAAGTATTACTCATAACACAAGATATATATACATATCATTCACGCTTTACTATCATGCATAACAACCATCATCAAAAGAGATGATCCATTCAAGAACCAATAACAACATAAAAGTTTAATCAATCATTTAATGCATATATGTATGCAAGATACACACATCATCTCCTTCTCTTCTTAGTCTTATTAATATCCATTTTTGCATCATGAACATCATGATCAATACCTATATCACCATAATTATCATCAACCCATCAATAACAACATCATCAACATAATAATTTGTATAACATCACCATCACCTTCAGTTATCCATTGTCATCAACCTGTCTGAATACACAGATACAATCAACAATCACATATAATATGCAAATGCATTGATAATTCATTAGTTTACGTACTTTCATAAGCTATTAAGTTTATTACTGTATATACATATAGTCACATATATCTATAAAATTATGTTCACCTTTACCTTCTATGAGATTGTGATCGATCTATCGAGATGCTATTATTACTCTTTTGATCTATAACCCACACTAGTATTTCCAACATTTCTCTCAAATTCCTTCCTAAATGCTTGTATCATAATTCTTATACTTGACCTTACTAACCTTACCCTGGTTATCCTATGACTCTTAAAAACTTACCTACTCTATCATGTACTCTTTTATTAGGTAGTCTCTTTACCTTTCCTATCCTTCTAATTATGCTAATATGTTTCCTAGAACTCCTTTAGGTTAATTCTAAACCCTACTCCAATTATACGTTTTGTTAACCTTCCTCAAGGCAAAATGTAAAAATCTAAATTACTAGGATCACACTTTGTCAAACACTATTTTACTACTTACTCTTTATACATTGCTTAACTCAAACCATGCTTATGAACTATTGTATTCATTCCACTAGCCAATATTCTCCAAAGATTTAACCCATTCTATACTTGTCATTATTGACATTTCCACTCATTTTTGCTATTTAGAGCTTTTCTATAGCTTTTAAAAGTTATTATGACTTGTTGTGTCAGATAGTTCAATTATCAAATAATTCATATTTTAGATTCTGTTCCCTACTTTGAAATCTTTATAGGTTAAAATTAGCTATCGAGTAAACACTTTAGTCAAAAAAACCTCATATTCCAATTCCAATAGTTCCAACAGCTCTGGAATGTCAATTTTAGGGTATGTGGACTTTCATTTGGGTGTCATGTATTTTAAACTGATTCCAAGCTATTGGTTAGAAACTAGGAAAAATAGCATATGGGTGTGGGACCTACTTTTTATCAAAACAACCTTAGCAAGAAATTTCAATTTTTCCATTGAGTTCAAAACATCAAATATCATAGAGTAGCATAGTTATTTTTTTTGCATATATGGAATTTCGAACGAATCTCGATGGATCAGTGGAGACTCAAAAAAATCCCAAGAAGGCCACTTTAGCGGAAACTAGACCGCTAAATTAGACATAGTTTTAGATCTAACCGCCCATGTCATGTGTTGACAGGTACCATTTTAGCGGCAGTTAGGGGACTATTAAATATCCGTTGCCTAATTTTCACCCTATTTTTTCACAAATTTCAAATATCCAAAGCCCTAATAAGTGTATAAAGTGGGAGAGTGATTAATAGGAGACTTTAGATTAATTATAAGATTAGATTACTCATTTTTGGGCAAAATCTTAGTATGTTTTCAGAAATTCCATGGTTAATTTATCTATTATTTCCCAAAATCCCTAGAATATGGCTTGGTTGATTATAGATATATTTGGGCTTGAAATGTACCTATTATTGAGAGTAAATATTCCTTGGGCATTGTGGAAGACAATTGGCACCATATGGGATTTTTATGTAATATTGAACCTGGAGAACAAAAATACAGCATGGGTATCATTGAGCTTTTATTGGTGTGTATATTGTCATTTTGATAGTGTGAAATCTTACGGAAGCTTCTCGAAAAGAAAATTCTCCAACTTAAAGTATTTTTTGGGCTTTCTTCAGCATCCAAGTAGTCTAGGTTTATCTCTCTCATAGAGTGTCTAATTTTGAGTATATTTATGATAATATTCTAAATATGGGTTGCGAATTAGGTATTATATGTTTAATTAGTCTTAATTAGATTACTTAGTCTATTAAGGAACCATAAATTAGGTGTACTCATATTTTAGGTATAATTGCTATCTTAGGTCTAATTATAGCTTATTTAACATCTAGTGGAAAGATTAGATACCTTATCCTAGTCAAGGGTAAAATTTTCCACAATAGAATTGGGGATTAAAAGTGGCCTCTCCGGCCCACCTTAGGCCAAGATTATCTTTAGCTCCTTATAGACTTCTATAAGCATGTTATAACCCTTAAAATTTTTATTGTGGAGTTTGAAGAGGCTAGATACTTGATAATTATGCTAGATTGGTACTTAGGAGTTGGTTATAGTTTTTTCTATTGTCCGATGATTTATTGATATTGTGTTTTGGTTCAATTTTGACTAATGATATTTCGGTTTATGTCTAGAAAATAAGGATGACATTAGGTTTCGTTTGAGTATAGCATTGGGAGGTTATTTATGGTATGCTATGGTATATATGGATTCATTGTTCTGTCTTGAGATATGGTTAATTAATGGAATTTTTGTTATTTATGTTCTTTGATTGCACCATCCGGGCTTATGGTGGCCCTTATTGGGTTATTTACTTTTTCATAATTACTAGCAATGAGAGCTAGTCTAGTATTAAAAATTATGCTTTCTTTCATATTATATCCATTTCGATTAAGTAGTTACAGTGTTGGAGCATTATTCCAGGTTTCCCTTTTACGCTTACTTAGTTTATTTATTTATCATCTTTATTGTACTTATATTATGATTTAGCTCAATCTACTAATGATGCCTACTGAGTACCCATGGCTTTAGTACTCATACTACATTCTATACCTTTTTGGTATAGATTCAAGTACTATAGGCCACAACTGAAGTTATGATAGTGATTCTTAGAGTTTAGAGTCAAAGTGAGCTCTAAAAGCCGTAGTTTTCTTTTTCTCCTTCTTTAACTTTGATTAGTCTTTAATTATTCAAGAGTTATGTATATTAACTATTATATTACTTATATTCATTTTTGATAGTAGCTCGTGCAATGAAACTAATAGTTCATGGGATGTTATTGCTATTTTATCAATTTTTTAGATTAATATTTTGATAAGAATTATTGTTGTAAGCATTTTTTTTCTAATTTCGAGATTTTTTGCCATTTTCAACTAAATTAGCCTATTTCTTCTAAATTCGAGCAATGGTTTGGCTAACCTACTGGTGGGATAAAGTTGGGGCCATCATGACTTATACATTAGGCCATGACAAATTCTTATCAGAATGCCAGGTTCACAAGTATTGTTGGTACAACAGCAAGTGTCTATTAGAGTCCTACGAATTGAAATAAGGATGTCCATTTCTCATCTTTAAGAGGCTATAACATATTATTAAGAGAACTTTATTTCTTTCACTAATTTCGTGATAAATGTTCGAGTTTGTTTCTAAAGATTCATTTGGTTTCATTCTTTTCCAGATGGCTAGGACGTATGCTACCACTAAATGAGACTAGGACCTTGAGTTGGCAAATAAGGATTTGTCATGACTCAAACCATGTACTGGATATGATGGGCATCAAAAGTCAACCAAAGACCGGAGAATGCCCCTACTCCTATTCCAATCCAACTAAGATCACCTAGAAGCAGATAAATACCAACACAGTGAAGAATATAATAAGAAATCCAAGAAGGATCTGTATCAGATCAACATCCAAAAGCATCCACAATACCTAAGTCCATAGTATCCATAAAGCATCTAAGAAAAATAGAGTACCAATAAAGCTTCAGGACATGCATCCAACCATAGCCAAAAAATGAAATAAAGTCTATGTCATAAGAGACCAAACATAAAATGAAGTCTTCTGAAGTATAAAATCTAAAAAATTCAAGTTAACCCATGAACTAACCACAAATACTTGATCACTACACAGGAAAGGTAAAATTACCTTCGGACCATGCATCGCCTAGGGGTACAACCTCTGAAGATAGATAGTCATTGGAGTGCTAGCATATAACTCAGGGATAAGGGAACAAATAATGGTATGTATAATAATTCAAAACAAGTCAAGAAACACGCACACCATCAAATGCAAATATATATATATGTAATACCCCATATCAATCTTAGCTCGACTTAGCTCATAGTTGCATGTTAATGGGTCCAAACCTTGGAATTTTCACAAAGTTTTTAGTACTTAGTCATTTTAAAATCCCCTAAACTTCAATAATTTTATTTTTAACCTTCCCGACCTCGGTACATCAATTTTGAGTTGATTCATTATTGGGGTTGTTCAAAGTATATCTTGGGTGATTTTTAGAATTTTTGAACAAGTGTAGGGGCATGTTTGGAAAACCAAAATAATAGCACCATCGGTATAAGTGGGTGCTACCCCTTTTAATCTACATTGGTAAGGTGCGCGCCACCTCTCCAGTTCATACTTTAAGGTGGCCGTCGCCCGACCTAGTCCAACGCTCCAGGGCCTATATTGCCCCCTCCTTGTTTTATCCAACTTTTTTGTTCTTGGAATTTTAAGGGTATTTGGGTTATTTTCTTTTACCTAAATCTTCCATAACATCAATTGGGGCTTCTGAAAGGGTATTATTTTCCTCTTTAACTCAAATTGTTCCTAAGGAAACCAATCTTCTTCACCAAGAACAATTCAGGTTTCATTCCCAAGAAATCAAGGGGTTCAACCTTTGAATCCATAAAATCTTTCAGAATTTAGTTGTTAAGTTATGTGGGATTTTTATCCATGGATTTCTTTCACCTATGGAGCCCAAAAACCCTCCTTTGGTTTAATTCATGAGTTTACACATGTTCATAGGAAAATCAATCAATGAATCACTTGTTAGATCAATTATAAGTTATGTTTTCAAGCGTTTCCAAGTGGATGATTCATATTATGCTTTGACTATTACAATTTCCATGTCATGTTCAAGTGAATTTTACGTTAAAGCCCTAATTTATGAATTTAGCCTTGTATCATATTATTTTCCTTATTTTTAAGACATTCCCATGTTCAATTTCATGATTTTGACATGTTTGATGAAATGTCTATGCTTTTGGTTTGAACCATACTCCTATACCATATTTTTAAGCTTTGTTATCATAAATTATGGTCATTCAGTTTTGGCAGGTTATGAACACCCCATACCTATGTGTTTTCCATGATTTCAAGGTTTAAGTACTCCGACAGTTAGTCCATGAATTTTATCAGTATATTTACACTTTCATGATCAAGATAAGAACTATCAAAAATAATGTTCAGTTAACCTTAATTTAGTTCAGTACTAGTGTCGGTTTAGTTGGGTGTTGAATTTAGCATTGAGGAAATCAAGGATAGGATCTCACCTTCTTGTATAAGGTATGACTCTTAGTAGCAATACATGAGTTAAAGAACAACGTAGCCATTGTAGGTTTGAGATGTCTACCTGCCAGTTGAGAGTTGACACCTATCTTATGAAAGCACCTACTAGTAGTGGGTGACTTTTTAGTCCTTTAGGACACCATTTTTGTGGATCCACATAGTCAGTGTTAGTACCCATGCTATGGTACTGACACCATTCGAACTGGGGTTACAAATTGGACCCCAATTAGCCAAGATTAGATTATGTCGATTAGATGATAACTCCTATAGTTTTTGTCATTATTTCAGTATATCTTAGTCTAGGTTTTTTTGAATCAGTGTACATATAAGACTTATACTTATTCAGTATCTTGGCTTACAGATTATTTCAAAAATATGTTCATGCTTGGTTTTGTATTCTCATATTTTATATGTTCATGCATTTATGCTTAGTTACTTTATGTATATTAGCCTGTCCTTATATTATATACCAGTATATTCAACGTACTGATCGCATACTCTTCTTTGCACTATGTTGTCTTATAACATAGGTTTGGATGTTTATTTTCTCAACAAGTCAGTGTATTCAACATCAGTAGTGGTGAGTCCTCATCCATCAAGGACATGATTTGTTTATTTTAGTTATTTCAGTAGATTTATATGCTCAATTAGTTTGAGTTAGTTGAGGGTTGGTCCCATCAACTCTTCAATCAGTTTAGAGATTTTTAGACACTTAGCTAGATAGTCAGCCAGTCTTTGCAGTATTATCAATTGTTATTAGATATTTTATATACATTTTGATTTATATTTCATTAACTAGTTTTACAACATACTATCAGCTTATTTTCCGTATATGCTATATCAGTGCTATTATATTTTGTTCTCACAGTAGGTACCAGGTCATGGGTTAGCTTGTGGTCACTTGTGACCGTAAGCAACGTTGTTGCAATAAGGAGGTAGTCTTGGGTTGTGACAAAACATGGTATAAGAGCCTTATGTTTTAAAGTGTCCTATGAAATGTGAAAGTCGCGTTGAGTAGAGTCTTATGTATGTGTGTGAAGCGCGCCACACTTATGGATGAGAGGCTATGAAACGTCTTAAGAATGTTCCCTTCTTTTAGTGTCTATGTTATACAAAAAAGCATGAGCTCTATTTAAACTATATTTCTTACCCATCCTTTATTTTTTTTCTGACAATGCCTCCCAGAAGAAACAATGAAAGAAGGAATGGGGATCAACTTGCATCCCCATCTATTTAGGAAGATCCCCTAAAAAATCATGTCTCCTACGCCGAATTTTGGATTATTTTCACCACCTTAGCCTATTCAATAGGAGCTTAGAACAACTATTAGCCTATTGCTCTAGCCAATCCAGTGGAAAATATGGCTACAACTAGGATTATGAATTTCACTCGAATGAATTCCCCTCTATTTTTTAGGATCCAAGTCTGACGAGGATCCATAAAAGTTGCTGGATATGGTACATAAGGTGATTTATATTATGGGCTTAACTTGAGGGAGTGCGTAGATTTCGCTTCATATTAGTTGCACGATGTATCTCACACCTAATTTAAGTAGTGGAAGGAGGACCAGGCTGTTGAGGCAGGGCCTGTTGAGTGGGAGGATTTTTCCACAACTTTCTTAGATAGATTCTTCCCATTAGATTTGAGGTTAGCTAAGGTACAGGATTTATGTATTTTAAATAGGGTAATATAAGTGTATATTTATTGGAGTTTATATATTTATATATTTAAGTAGGAGGAGTTAATATATTTGTTGGCGGGGTATGGTCCTTCTATGGTGTTTGATAACAAGTCTAGAATGAGTAAGTTTGTGTCAGGTGTATCTTATAGTATGGTTAAGGAGTGTTAGACTGCTATGTTTATTAAGGAGATGGACTTATCTATACTTTTCCTCCCGCTTAACAGGTTGAGGAAGAGAGGAGTAAGGAGAAATAAAGAGAGAATAAGAGGGAAATAATAAGTAGTTTTAATTTTTGTTAGCCAAGGTCTAAAGGTTGTAACCGTTGTCGCTTTCATCAAAATTTTTTATCCCCAGCTCTAGCTTTAGCTAGTGTGCTAGTGACTAAGTTCAGGCAAGATAGTTCGAACAGAGCGATAGGCTCTAAGTCCCAGGGTAGTGTAAATAGTGGTCATACCAGTCCATTATATGGGAAGTGTTGTAGGAATCATCAAGGTATGTGTAGAGCTAGCCATAAAGTATTTTTAAGATATGGCAACCTAGGCCATAGGGTCAGGGATTGTCCAAAGGTTGGGTGGTAAGGTCAGTCAAATCATCTTTAGCTCCAGTAAGTTGCCCGACTCAACAGGGCGCCATATCCAGTTCCACCAGTGGTCATCTCCAAAATACACTATATGATCTCGGTACTTGGTATGATCAGAAAAGTTCTTCTGATGTGATTATGGGTATGTGACAGGTCATTCATCTTCATGTTTATTCTTTATTAGACCTCGGAGTTTCAGTGTATTTTATGACTACTTATGTAGCTATTAATTTTAGTGTCAGTCCTAAAACATTAGCAAAACCTTTCTTAATATTTACCCTAGTGGGTAAATCCATCATAGACAGACGAGTATACAGAAATTACCTGGTCACAGTGTCTCAAAAAGTCACCTTAGTTGATATTATGGAGTTATAAATGACTCATTTCGATGTCATTTTCATCATGGTTTGGCTCCACTTATGTTATGCTTCAGTTGACTGTAAAAATAGGGTATTTCAGTTTTAGTTTCCCAATGAACTTTTCATGGAATAGAGGGGTAGTATTTAAGTTCTTAGGGGTCGGATTATATGTTATCTTAAGGCAAGAAGGATGAAATCTAAGGGGTGAATATACCATCTTGTCTGAGTTAAAGACTCAACTTCTAGGACTCCAAGGCTTGAGTCAATTTTGGTAGAAAGGGAATTTCCAGATATGTTCCCTGAAAATCTTTCTAGAGTTTCTTTTAAAAGGGAAAGTTAATTTGAAATAGATCTCCTTACAAATACCCACCCTATATTTATTCCACCCTACAAAATGGCTGCAGCCGAGCTTAAGGAATTGAAAGTATAGCTAAAAGATCTCTAAGATAAGGGTTTTATCATGTCCGGTGTTATCCCATAGAGTGCTCTAGTCTTGTTCGTGTGTAAGAAGGACGATTCTCTCAGAATATGCAATGATTATCATCATTTTAACAAAGTCACAAGCAAGAATAAGTATTCTTTTGCCAGAATTGATGACTTGTTCGACCAACTTTAGGGTGCCAGTTATTTATCTCAGATAGACCTCAGATTTGACTATAATAAGCTTAGAGTCAGAGAATGTGACATTCAAAAAATAGCTTTCAATACTCGGCATAGTCATTTCAAACTCCTAGTTATGTCTTTTCGACTAATGAATTCCCTTGCAACTTTTATGGATGTGATGAACTGGGTGTTCAAACAGTACTTGGACATATTCGTCATAGTCTTCATTGATGAAATCCTTGTCCATTCCGATTGTGAGAATGATCATACGGACTATCTGAGAATTGTGTTGCAGACCATTAGAGCCTATCAATTGTTTTCCTTGTTTAGGAAGTGTGAATTTTTGATAAGATCATTATCTTTCCTTGACCATATTATTTTCGATGATGTCATTAGAGGTGACCTTCAAAAGACTATAGCAGTAAGAAACTAGACTAGACCCATCTCTCTATCAGATATTAGAAGTTTCTTGGGTTTGGTTAGATATTAAAAATGGTTTTTGGAAGGGTTTTCTTCAATTTCATCCCCCATATCTTGATTGATCAGAACAAAGTCAAATTTTAGTGGTCAGATTCTTGAGACAAGAGTTTTAAGGAGTTGAAGACCTGGCTCATTTTCACTCCAGTCTTAACTTTGTGAGATGGCTTATATGGATTTGTAGTTTATTGTGATGCTTCTAGAAATAGTCTTGGTTGTGCTTTAATGTAGAGGGGCAAGGCCATAACTTGCACCTCTAGACAACTTAAACCTCATGAAAAAAATTATCCTACCCATGATCTTGAGTTGACAACTGTTGATTTTGCCTTGAAATTATGGAGGTAGGGTTCACGTTGATGTGCTCACTAACCATAAGAGTTTACAGTATGTGTTCACCTAGAATGATCTGAACCTTTATCATAGAAGATGGCTCGAGCTTTTAAAAGATTAAGATATGAGTGTGTTGTATCATTCGGGCAAGGACAATGTAGTGGCAGGTGCCTTAGCAGGTTGTATATAGGTAGTGTTGCTCATGTTAAGAAGGATAAGAAGAAGTTATTTCAGGAGGTTTATCAGCCTGCTAGATTAGGTGTTCGGTTGGTTGATTCAGCTGAAGGTAGTATATGGGTTCACAATGGTTTGAAATCTTCATTAGTTACCAAAGTGAAACAAAATCAGGATAGGGATCCTAGTTTGGTTAAGTTGTAAGAGGTAATTAAAGATCAGAAAGTAGAGGTTTTCTCCTAAGGTGGAGATAGTGTACTTCGTAGTCATGGCAGGTTATGTGTTCCGTGTGTTGATGATTTGAGACTGCCAATAGTTTAAAAAGCTCATGGTACATAAGACTCTATCCATCCAAGAGCCATTAAGATGTACCATGATTTGTAGGAAATCTATTGGTGGAGTGATATGAAGAAGGATATTGTAGAGTTTGTGGCTAAGTGTTCGAAGTGTCAGTAGGTTAAGGTCGAACACTAAAGGCCCAGTTGTATACTTCATGAGTTTAGCATTCCCACTTTGAATTGGGAAGTGGTGAACATGGATTTTATGACATGGTTGCCTCGTACGCATCATCAACACAATTCAATTTTGGTCATAGTGGATAGAATGACCAAGCTAGATCATTTCTTGCCAGTTCATACACCGTATTCAGCTGAGGATTATGCTATAATCTATTTGAGAGAGTTTGTTAAATTGCATGGGGTTCCATTTTCTATCATTCCAAAAAGAGGTACTCAGTTTACCTCTCACTTTTTAAAGGCTTTTTAGAAAGGTCTTGGTACTTAAGTTCATCTCAATACAACTTTTCATCCTCAGACAAATGGTCAGGTAGAGTGGACCATTTAAACCTTAGAGGACATGTTGAGAGAATGTGTCATTGACTCTAAAAGTAGTTGAGATGACCACATACCTTTAATTGAATTTTCTTACAACAACAGTCATCATTCCAATATAAAAAATAGCTCTATTTTAGGCTCTCTATAGAAAGAGATGTAGATCTTCTATTGGTTTGTTTGAAACAGGTGAGGCTGCGTTGATAGATCCATATTCAGTGTTTGAGGCCATGGATAAGGTTTATAAGATTTGGGAGAGGCTGAAGACAGCCTAAAGACATCAGAAATCTTATGTAGATGTGAGGAGAAGAGATATATAGTTTGATGTTAGTAATTTGGTCTATTTGAAAATTTTCCCTATGAAAGGTGTGAAGAAATTTGGCAAGAAGGGGAAGCTCAGTCCCTACTACGTTGGTTCGTATAGAATCTTGAGTCAAGTTGGGAAGGTAGCTTATGAGCTAGAGTTGCCTGCCAATTTGGAATCAGTACATCTAGTGATTCATGTTTCATTTTAAAAAAAATATATTTTTAATTCAGCTATTTGTTGTTACCTGGGAAGATTTGGATGTTAGGGATAGCCTTTCCTACGAAAAAGTCCCAGTTGAGATCCTTGATCATCAGATTCATAGGCTAAAGAGTAGAGAAATTTCTTTCGTTGAGGTCCTTTGGCTGAATCAATCTTTTAAGGGAGCTACTTGGGAAGAAGTGGTAGATATCCAAACTAAGTACCCTAATAATTTCTCCGTAAACCCAAATTCAGCTTGCGATGACGATTCTTTCATAGATTGAATCTTTTCTGTTCTTAGTTTCAGCTCAACCATTCCCATGTCATTGCATGCATTCACGTAATCATTTAAGTTCATGTATCATGCTTCAGACTCAGTAATGCAATATTGTTCCAAGTCATGCCTATTCAGCATGTGATCCCAGTTACCTTAGTTCAGTACTCTTAGTCTAACAAGTCTTATTTGAGGATGAATGTTCCAAAGAGGGAGATATTATAATACCCCGTATTAATCTTTGCTTGAATCAACTAAGAGTTGCATGTTAAGAGTTCCACGCCTTGGAATTTTATCTAGGTGATGAAGAATTAGTCATTTTAAATTCACCTAAACTTCAATGATTTTATTTTTAACCTTCCTAATCTCGGGACGTCAATTTTATAGTGGATTCATTATCGGGGTTCTTCAAAGTATGTCATGGGTGAGTTTTAGAATTTTTGGGTGAATATGGGGGCGTGTTTGAAAAACCAAAGTAGTAGCATCACCAGGATAAGATGGCACAATCCTCTCTAGTTCCTCGGGGTGAGGTAGGTGCCACCACTTCCAGTCCACTACTTTAAGGCGGGTATCGCCCAGCCTAGTCCTCCACTCATGCGCCGGCATCGTCCCCTCCTGTTTTTTTCCAACATTTTTGTTCCTGGAATTTTAAGTGTATTTGGGTCCTTTCCTTTCACCTAACTCGTCCATAACACAAATTGGGACTTCCAAAATAGCATTATTTGCCTTTTTAACTCAAATTACTCCCAAGGAAACCCTTTTTCTTCACCAAGAATAATTAATGCTTCATTCTAAAGAAATCAAGGGGTTCAAACTTTCGATCCAAGAAATTTTCAATAATTTAGTTCATAAGTTATGTGGGATGTTCATCCATGGATTTATTTCACCCATGGAGCCTAAACACCCTCCTTTGGTTTAATTCATGTGTTTATTAATGTTCAAGGAGAAATAAACCCATGAATCTCTTGTTAATTCAATTACCAGTTATGTTTTCAAGTGTTTCCAAGTGGATGATTCATATCATGCTTTTAGTGTTGAAATTTCCGTGTCATGTTCAAGTGAATTTCATGTTAAACCCCTAATTTATGAATTTATCGTTGTATCATAATGTTTTCTTTATGTTTAAGACATTCCTATGTTCAAGTTCATGATTTTCACATGTGTGGTGAAATGTCTATTCTTTTGGGTTTGAACTATGCTCCTATACTATTGTTTTAAGCTTTATTATCATAATTTATGGTCATTTAGTGCTGGCGGGTTATGAACACCCAATACCTATGTGTTTTACGTGATTTTAGATTTTCAAGTATTTAGAAAGTTAGTCCATGAATTTTGTCAGTATATTTACATTTTTATGATCATGATGAGCACTATCATAAGTAATGTTCAGTTAACCTTAGTTCAATTCAGTATCAGTGTCGGTTCAGTCGGGAGTAGGATTCAGAAACGAACAAACCCAGGGATAGGGGATCACTAGCCAGTAGACAGAGTGAGTCTTAGTAGCAATGCCTGAGTTACAGAACTACATAGCCATCATAGGTTTGAGATGTCTACCTGGCAGTTGAGGGTTGACACCTATCTCATGAGAGCCCCTGCCAGAAGAGGGCGAGTTGCCATTTTAGTGGATCCACATAGCTAGTTTTATTACCCGTGGTACGATACTGACACCCTTCCAACTAGGGTTATAGGTTGGACCACGACTAACTTAAATTGGGGAATTTTGATTAGGTGATACCTCCCATAGGTTCAGTCAGTATTTTAGTTTATCTTAGTTCAGGTTTTCTTAACCAACTGTACTGATCAGACTTACAGTTATTCAGTTATTTACACTTCAGTCTCTCAGTTTATAGATTATTTCAGAAATATGTTCATGCTTGGTCTTTCATCCTCAAATTTTTAAATATTTATGCATTTATGCTCAGTTACTTTATGTATATCATCCAATCCTTATCTCATATACCAGAACATTCAACGTACTGATCATATACTCTTCTTTGCGCTATGTTGTCCTGTAACATAGGCTCAAACACTTAGTTTCTCGAGCGCTCCTTGACAGCTTTGCATATTCAGCAGCAGTAGTGGTGAGTCCTCATCCATCGAGGACATGATTTGTTAATTTTAGTTATTTATGTAGTTTCATATGCTCAGTTAGTAGGTGTTAGTTGGGGGTCTGTCCCATCAACTATTCAGTCAGTTTAGAGGCTTTCAGACACTTAGTTAGACAGTCATTTAGTCATTCCACTATTATCAGTTCTTATTAGATATTTCAGGCATGTTTTGATTCATATTTCATTACCTAATTTTACAGCATGTTATCAACTTATCTTTCACATACGCTATATCAGTGCAATTATATTTAGTGCTCAAAATAGGAACCATCTCATGGGTTAGCTTGTGGCCACTTATGACCATAAGCACTGTTGTTGCGACTAGGGGTAGTCTCGAGTCGTGACAATATATAAATATATCACATGTCGGAGTAGGGAGAAATGCATAAAATGGATATTTAAAAAAAATTAACCAGGACTGTGTATCTTAACTGTTATATAAAAGTACCCACGGGCTATAAAGGCTCCAACTCTCACCCTCTGGTCAACCCCAGTACATTTAGCCACCGAATCAGAAAATGATCTCATTTATATGCTCGGGTGACTTAAACCTCCTAATCATTTACTAAGCTGACTTAAGCACCAGATCATGTAATGTAAGATGGGGAAATCGAACCGGCCAATCATATAATAAGGTGGACTTGAACCACAAGTTCATAAGATAAAAAAGGACTCTAACCCAAAGACATAACGACTCCTACATCGGCTAGTGAGTTTTCAGTATTGGCCCACAGAACCTCTGCCTTCCACGGTTAGCTACACAACCATCTTTTAAACCAAATTAAAACATTTAACACATATTCTAATTTTCTTATACAAGTTATTCATCAAGGCAACCCATTGGTATCGTCATATCAACTTCACATGCAAGCTAATATCACCATGTAATATCAAGTATTTAGCCAACTGGAACTCTAACCCATCTACTCAAATGACATCCATGTAATTTACTATTTGGGACTCAAGCCCATTTAACCAACTGAACCCCAAGGTTTCAATTACTTATAAATCCATGGCCACCAAGGCCTTTCAAAGAAAACATTTATACTCCATTAATCTTTTTTTGCCAATGCATTAGTAAAAGTAAGCAATTTGAACTATGTGACAAAATCATATTCATTGTCAATATCACAAACCGGTTGACGGCACATTGTTTTCCAACCATATATCAAGGCGAAATTATCAAATTGGAGTTTACACATGACCCCTTGGTTTATTCTCCATTCCCATGCACCCCACAATGTTTAAAATCAATAATAAAACATGAATATTGCATAATAAATAATGGAAAATCAATTTGATGACCAATCATGTCAAAATCACTCAACCAAGTCAAGACCCACACCAAAACAACACTTTTATAATCAATTCATGCCATTAGGAAAAGTATAAGTATAGGGAAAGTGATACATGCCTTAATTTCCCAGAAATTTAAAGAAAACCACACCCATAGGACCCTAGATGTTTACCTCCTTGAACCCTATCCTTGAGTTGGAAAGGGGAATGTGAGAGAGGATAGTTGAGAGTAATGAGAATGACCTTCATATATTGACAATGGATAGAAATAGGTTATTTTAATTAAAAAAAAATAGCCAAATAACACAGGTCCATGGCACAGACCTTATCGTAGAGGTCCAGCCTCCGTGACACGAAATTTATCACGGAGGCTAACCTCCATGACATGGACTGTATTGCGGTGATTATCCTCCATGACATGAGTTTATCATGGAGGCTCACCGCCTTCATGACCCAAAACTACCACGAACCCCGTCTGAAAATTCCAAAATTGTTCATCCTAAAATGATGAGCTAGGACATGTTTCGCAATAGAATGATTACAACATACCAAAATCAAAAGATAAACCAAGATAAAAACAAAGAAGAATGAAATGCATACCTCAAACTTCTTCATCGATAACATGTAATAGAAATTGATATGTAGCCTTCATATATTCTTCTGTCTCCCAAGTGGCTTCTTCCACTTTATGGTTCCTCCAAAGGACATTTATAAATGATACAATTTAGTCCATAATCTATACACTTGTCTATTTAAGATCTATACTGGAACCTCTTCGGAAGACAAGGAATTTGAGACAGCCATATTCACAATAGGCACCACAAAGAAAGGATCACCTACACATTTCCACAACATGGACACATAAAACATAGGGTAAATAGAATCTAAACGCGCAGGCAATTCTAACTCATAAGAAACACTTTCGACTCTCATCAAAATAAAATATGGACAAACATACCGAGGACTTAGCTTCCCTTTATTTGAAAAATGCATCTCTCCCTTCATGGGAGACACCTTCAAGAACATCGAATCACCCACATCGAACTCCAACTCTCATCTCTTCATATCCGTATAAGACTTTTGGAAACATTGGCAAGTCTTAAGTGTATCCTTAATCAACGTCACTTTCTCCAAACCTTGATGAACTAAATTAGGGCAGAACAACCATGCCTCACCAACTTCAAAGAATCCAATGGGAGATCTACACCTTCTATCATACAACTCCTCAAACGAAGCCATACTAATGCTAGAGTTATAGCTATTATTTATGCAAACTATACAAAAGGTAAGTTGTCAACCCAACTACCACCAATGTCAATTACATAAGCTTAAAGCATATCTGTATAGTATGAATGGTCTTTTTTGCTTGTCCATCCATATATGGGTGGGAAGTGGTACTAAGGGTCACTTTAGTCCAGAAACCACACTTAAATGACCTCAAAAAATGAAATGAGAATTTAGTAGCACTATCCGAAATAATTAAAATAAGAGTACCATGAAACTTTTCAACTTCTTGAATAACAACCTTGCATAATTCTCGAAAGATTAATTAGTCCTCATCGGTAAGAAGTATGCCGACTTAGACATCCTATCCCTGACGACCCAAATAGAATCAATTTGGTGCTGAGAAAGCAGAAGATCAACAATGTAATACATATTTATCACTTCCCATTTCCATATAGGCAACTCGAATTCTTAAGATAACCCACCAGGCCTCAAGTGTTCCACTTTCAATTATTGACACACCATATACTTAGCCACAAAATTGGCCAAGTCTCTCTTCAAATTATTCCACCAATAAATCTCCTTAAAGTCATGATACATCTTAGTCAAACAAGGATAAATGGAATAACGAGACTCATGAGCTTTTCAAAAAATTCCATCTCACAACGCAACTATATTTAGAACACACAAACTCCCTTGGTGCCTCAAAGTACCATCACCACCAATCTCGAAAGCCATTACCTTTTGACTACCCATATAATCCTTGATTTTCATCAATATATGGTCCAACACTTGTTTCTCCTTCACCTCAGCACAAAGATATGACTTCGCAAACACTTGCATAAACACACCACCAACCTCAGAATCTAAGAGACAAACTCCAAGATTAGCCAATTGGTGAATATTCTTTACCAAATCCCACTTCTACTCTTCCATGTGAGACACGCTCTAAAAAGATAACTTGCTAAGAGCACCAACAACCACGTTAGCTTTACCTGAGTCGTGTGAAGACTCATTTCATAATTGTTATACAACTTAAGCCATTTTCTTTGCCTGAGATTCAACTCCTTTTGGCTGAAAATATACTACAAGCTCTTATGATCTGGAAAGATAACAACATGGACCCCATATAGATAATGCGACAAAAACTTTAATGCAAATACCACACCCAATAACTCAAAATCACGAGCCAGATAATTCCTCTAATGAACTTTCAACTCCCTAGAAGTATATACTACCACCTTGCCATGATACATCAAAATACAACCAAGTCCCAAATGGGACACATTACGAAAAACCATGAAACTATCACTACCCTCGAGCCTGGTCAAAACTGGAGCAAAAGTCAATTTTTATTTCAACTTCTCAAAACTCCTTTCACAAGCATCGAACCATAGAATGTTAACTTTTTTTGAGTCAACCTAGTCAAACGTGCAACAATCGATGAAAAGCTTTCCTCAAACCTCATATAATAACCCATTAAACCCCAGAAGATCAAAGTGTCAATTTGAGTCATTGTTCTAGGCCATTTCTTAACCACCGTAACCTTTTATGGATCCACCATGATCCCTTAACTAGAAATAACATAAACCAGAAAAGTAACAATAGTCAATAAAAACCTCAGGCTTAGAAAATCTAGCATACAATCGTTGATCTTTTAGTTTCTACAACACAAAATAGAGGTAGTTGCCTTGATCCACCTCACTCTTTGAATATCCTAGAATATCATCAATAAACACAATCATAAAAAAGTCCAAAATACTAATGTAATGTCCTATTCGTGAGATCAATAAATGCAGTAGAGGCATTGGTCAACCCAAAAGACATAACCAAGAACTCAAAATGTCGATATCGGATATGAAAGGTAGTCTTAAGGGTATCTCCTCCGTAATTAGTTGATGATAGCCCAAATGGAGGTTAATTTTAAATGAATACTTAGCACCTTGAAATTTGTCAAACATATTATCAAACCTAGGAAAAGGGTACTTAATCTTCATAGTTACCTTATTAAATTGATTGTACTCAATTCACATCCAAGAGAGCCATCCTTCTTACACACAAAGAGAACAAGAGCATCCTATAGAGACACAGTAAGGCAAATAAAACTATTGTCAAGAAGAACCTTCTACTGCTCCTTAAGCTCCTTCAACTCAGTTAGAGCTATTCTATAAGGACAGATAGAGTTATGATGAGTTTCAAAAATAAGATCAATCCTAAAGTCAATTTCTCTAACCGGAGGAAGACCAAAAAGATCATCAGGGAAAACCTCAGGAAATTTACTAACCATGAGAACAGATTGTAGAGAAGGATCCTCCAAGTTAAAATCTTTGACTCGAACTAAATGAAAGAGATACCCCTTAGAAATCAATTTCTAGGTTTTAAGATATGATATAAACCTTTTCTTATGAACTAGGGAACTCTCTTACTACTCAATAATTAGCTCGCTAAGGAATTTAAAGACGATCTTATGGGTTTGATAGTCTAAAGAGGCATAACATGAGTATAACTAGTCCATCCCAAAGATAACATCAAAATCTAGCATGTCTAATTCAAACAGATCCACCAAGGTTTCCCTACTAACAACAAATTCTATGAAACCTCTATAGACCCTTCTAGCAACCATTGAGTTATCCATAAAGTTAGAAATAAAAAAGGGGTCTAAAATACACTCGGGACTAAAACTAAAATGCAAAGCCATAAATGGGATCACATAAGATAGAACAGACCCTAGGTTAAGTAAATAGTACTTATCAGTAGAGAAGAGTTTTAATATTCCAGTGAAAACATTAAGGGATACATTAGACTTTTGACTAGTAGAAAGAGCATAGAGGTTGTTCGAATAAGTTTTGGAGCCAAAAATGGCATCCTTTTGTGTAGGAGCTAATGAAGTAGAAATAGGGACTTTGTTGGCCGTAGAAGAATCCTTTGAAGGACAATCTCGTTGCATATGTCAAATCTAACATAACCAAAAAACCTATTCTTCCCCGTATCATAGAAACCATGATGCAACCGACCATAAATTTTTCATGGAGGATATGATGGAGTTGACTGGGCCTTTCTGGCCTTAAATTGGGAACCCTGTGCCCTATAACCATCATTATTCTAAAAATAAAGATCCCCAAATATATTTGGGTAAGGAGCATTAGCCGTCAATATAAACTTGAGTTGCTCCACCCCTTTTTAGGTCATTTCCCAGAATCTTTACCACTCTTCTACTGACCTCTACCCTGATCTAAATATTAAAATTTCTTACTCTGTCTCTCCATTATAACTTCTTGCCTTTTCTTTTCCTTATCAACCTACTGCGTATATAATACCAGTTACGAGATATCTATATACTTGTTCAACAAGGCAGCCTTACTCTCCAAAATCAAGTCATGAGACAAACAAAAAGCAAATTTTATCAATTTAGCCCTTATGCTAGACACTAGCTCAGGAGCATATCACTGCAGATGATAAAACTTTAAGGCATACTCCTTTATTGTCGTGTTGTTTTTCTTCAAATTTAATAATTCTTTAGTTTTTGCCTTACTCTACTCCTGAGAAAAGAAGCAATCAAGAAAGGTACTAGAGAAACCATTCGACAAAGTAGATTCAACATCATCACCCTTAACCACTCCCACTCCTCATACCATTAGTATGTTACATCCTTTAACTAATAAATATCAAATTCCATGCCTTCTACTTCAGCATCATGCATAACCCAGAAGAACTTCTCCATATCATCTCTAAGATTTAAGGATTCTCCTCAACCTTAGTACCAGTGAAACTCGAAAGGATCAGTCTTATAAATTGGCCAACTCTAGTGGCCTTAGATGAACTCCTTGTAGAACCAATCTAACATGATTTAGATGTCACCAGCCAAGTCAATAGATGAATAAATTGGAAAAAGTTAGAATTACTAATATCTCCTGTAGATGGCTATAGGTGGCTGATTATGAGTGCCACAAGCTAGAGCAGAAACAGTTGAGATAGGTGGAACTATACGAGGACAACAAAAAGTAGTGACCCTAGATTGATTTTGTGCCCCATAAGTTAGATGAGATCTATCAAGATTGTTCTTAGGCTAGATAGATGAGTTTCTATATGCTTCAGATCATCTAGGAGGCATGATCTGAGAGGTGAATAAAAGAGAGTTAGAGGAATCCAAGACCTTAGACTATATAGCCCAAAAATAAGACAAGAAGAAAGGCAAACATTCCTAAATGCCTTGTAGCCTCTGTCTTACAAGTGTGGTATACTACACACCCCTAAAATAAACTCTACATGACATGGCTTTATGTATACTCCATGAAACTAAAACCTAGACTCTGATACAAACTTTTTCATGAACCAAACCATAGCTTGGCCATCATGAGTATCCCAAGTCCATGAGAACCGAACAACGCCCCAGAGCATATTTCAATAAAACCAAGATCACCTAGAAATGGATGAATACAAATATAGGAAAAAATATAATAAGAAATACAAGAAGGATGAATATCTTATCAACATTAAAAAATATCCACAACACCCAAGTCCATAGTATCCACAAAGTCTCTAACAAAAACCAAGTACTAATAAAGTGTCTTGAAAACCATCAACCATAGCCAAAAAATATATAAAATAAAGTCTATGTCATAAGAGATCAAACATGAAATGAATCCTTCTATAGTATAAAAGCTCAACACTTCAAGTCAACCCATAAACAAAACACAAACCCCTAATCACTGCACAAGAAAGGTAGACTTTCCTTCAAACCCTGTATCACATGAGGATACAACATATAAATATGGTTAGGGGTTTGAGTGATACCGTGAAACTCAAGGATAAAGGAACAAATAATTCCATGTGTAATAATTCAAAGCAAGTCAAAACTCATGCACACCATGAAATACAAATATATATATATATATGTATCACATTCCGGGGTAGGGAATAGGTCTTAACATGGACATTTAAAAAAAGTTAACCTGGACTGTGTAGCTTAAACATCTTATAGTATTACCCATATGCTATATGGGGCCTAGCTCTCAACCTCTAGTCGGTTCTTAGTGTATGTAGCCATACAAACCAAAGAATAATTTCCTAACTACAAGGGATACTCAAACTGCCCATTCATCTACTAAGGTGTCTTAAGCACCTAGTCATGTAATGTAAGATGGGGGACTCAAACTTCCTAATTATAATACCACGTACTTTTATTACTCATGTTTAGCTCCTAGTGTGTTAAGGGTTAACTTTAAAAATGTATAACTCTTGATACGTATAGAATTTGCTAGCTCTAAACCCGCCAAATTATAGATAATTATATTATCTTTCTAACGATATAAATTTTGCCTAAATATGATACTCGGGTGAGAAGTTATGACATTTTAGGTGAAAAGTAGTAGAGCATTGCGATAGAACTGCATCACGGTCGAGGGCATATTCACAATTATTTGTTTTTCAGTGAAGCATCACGATTATGCTGTGTCATGGTAAAGTCCAAAATCCTACTCATCCCTTTCCAGTAGCTCACCAAATTTGCCAGTATCACGCTAAAATTCTCAACAAAATAGACACTACATCTTGGTGGAGTGCAAAATGGCGCTCGTCTTTTCCAGTGACACAAAGTGATTACGAAGTGTCACACCAGAGCCCAAAATAGAAATTGTCCTTTCTCCAATAATCCATCGTGATTGTGCCGCACCATATGAGGCCCAAAATTGGGAGTATAATTCAAAATTTAAAATTTTAATAGGCAATATAGTTATTTCCTAAGACCCTAAGTCATGAAAAACACTACATTAAGCTATATCTAAGCCTAATACAAACATAATTCATAAAATTTCTCTCCAAGAAACCCTAGAACTTCAAATCTTAATCCTTAAGAAATCCAAATTCCGCCATTATTTTCCCAAGATAACAAAAAATTCAACATTCCTAATTCAAGATCATCAAGAAACAATATTCAAGGGCACAAATAGGAACTCAAAATTTAAGGTTCTTCAATTATTCATCTATTAAGGTATGTGGGATTTTCAATAAGGATAATTCTTTCATTCTTGTTTCCAAAATTAGTTTTTGAAGTTAATTTCACAAGAACTTACACGAGTTTCAAATTAGGGTTCATAGCCCAATATTTTTATTTGAAGATTATGGTCTTACAATTAATTTAGATGTTGAATTGTATGTCTACTTTCGTATTTGTATGCGTATGACAATAATTTCTTGATTTAGATTGGAATTGTCAAGATTTTCATCATTTACCATCAACTTTATGACGATTTCACATAAATTTAAGGCATGAATTACTAAGCCCTAGTTGAATATGGATATTTCAAGAATGATAATTTTTAAGCACCCTATGATTAGTTACTTTCAAATTTTTGAATCAAGAATTGGTCTTTTGACCTCAACCTAGATATGGAATCCACTTTACTATTTTAATTACAGTTTACTATAAACACATATACAAGTGGGTTGTATTATAAACCCTTATAATAGTTTTAAAAGTGGATTTCCTACAGAATGAGAATACAGATTGAAGAGAGTAGTATTTTAGGTATGTTTATATGACCCAGAACTACGAGCCAATGTTGGTTTAGCTTATCATATTATTCCCATTTCTATATGGATGATAGTTAAAGATGTGATCACTTAACTTAGGTAATACTCATTGGCAAGAGTATGACACCTCCCCTCAATGTAAGGTTTTTCCATAAGGGAACTAGACGTTGGATACTATGATAGCTAACATAGTGTATGTCAGTTAGAAGAACCTCCCTATAGAAAAGATTAAATAATGACAAAAAATCTTTTAGAAACTAAGTTTAAAGGCTCACGATTTGGTTATTTATTGATTTATATAAGTAATTAGCTACTAGATATCAGCTTTCAGCTTACAGTTACAAAGGTGAGTCCTTTTACACTTAGCATGATTAATTTGAAAAACATATTTCAAGTACAGATTTAGAACTAAGTACGGTGGCTCACAACATTCATATAGTATGTTTTATCATTCATGATTTATGATTGCAACATTCAATTACTCAAGGCAAAGTGAGCCATTATTACTTAGCATGTATTATATATGAGAATGATATATGTATTCCCTCACTATTTTACTATGCATTTCACCCTATATACTTTGTACATTCCAGAAGTAATGATCCACATATACGACTATGTGCTACATTATCTCATAATGTAGGTTCAGGTGCTCAGTTTCAGCAGCGTGAGTGATTTCAAGCATCTTCATATACATCCCGATAGTTAGTGAGTCCTCATAGTTTGGGGACTTAGTCATTCAAATTGTCTAGCTTATTATAGTATTTGGTTCAATATTTTTAGTCAGTTTGAGTCAGTTGGGGGCTTGTCCCAGTGGCTCCTTAGTGGTTAGTAGTAGAGTTTTGTCAGACTACTAGTTACAATTTAGATTTCTAGTGTTGATTATTTAGAATTCGAAGTCTAATATTTTAAGATTCATGTACAGATAATTTTAGCTTAGCTTAGAAAATATTAAATATTTTATCTTTGATTATATATCTATATTTTTTTATTATAAGCTTCAGATTTAGTAGAAGTCTTACAGGGTTAGCTTAAGCCTACTTGTAGTCATAAGTATTGTGTAACATCTCAAGACCTATTTTTGGGGTGTTACAAACTTGGTATCAAAGCCTAAAATTATAAGAGTCCTAGGGAGTCAGATAAGCCACGTTACGTAGAGTCTTGATCATGGGTGTAAAGCGAGCCATATTTATGAGAAAAAGGCTATAGGACATTTTAGGAAATTATCCTTTTCTTTAACTGTCTATCATGCTCACAGTGTCTCTATATGCTTTTAATTCATGCTCTTAAATGACAATTTTTGAAAATGCCTTCTCGCCGAGCTAATGCACCTAAAATGATAACTAGCCACCTTATCCCACTGACCCTCTGAATGAGAATGCATCCTATGCAAAATTTTAGGCTACCTTTCAGGAATTAGCCCAAGTTATGGAACCTAATGTTTAGGGAAATCATCAGGTGGCAGTTCTACTTTAGAAAAATGGGGATTTAGTAGTAGCAAAAATTTATGACTTCATGATAATGAATTCACGTTAGTTCTTTAGGTTAAAAGTAAGTGAGGACCCATATCTTTACACGAATGATATAAGAAAGATCACCAAAATTATGCATGTTACAAAGAAATATAGTGTAGAGTTAGGATTCTATAGGCTGAAGGATGTGGCATATGATTGGGTGGTTATGTGGAATAATGGTAAAGGTGAGTCCTATGAGTTGGCAAGTATTTTAGGACGTATTTCTAGATAGGTTCATTCTGTGTAAAATGAGAGAAACTAAGGTAGAGGAGTTTGTGAACCTAAGGCAGGGATCGATGACAATGTAGAAGTACTGACTTAAGTTCAACCAGCTATCTAAGTATGTCCCTGATACAATGGCCGACCCTAGGTTGAGTATGAGCAAGTTTATTCCTGGAGTATCTAGTTTGGTTGTCAATGAGTGTAGGATTACCATGCTTATAGGGGATACAGATATTTCTAGGATAATAATTCATCCTCAACAAATTAAGGTAGAAAAGTAGAAGTTGAGAGAGGGGAAATAAGAAGGCTAGAACTAGGAAGTTTGATTATTACTAAACAAAGTTTGGAGGGGGGAATCATTCACAATTTCATAGACGTTCATCTATGCTAGTGCCATCTTTAGCTAGTGCTCCTGCCCCCCGAGCAAGGTAGAAGTAGTGGGGTAAGACTTCTATGTCCAGATCTCAAAATAGTGTGATTGGAAAACCCAGTTATCCTCTATGTGCTAAGTATGGTAAAAATTATCTTGGTGAGTATTTATTGGGACAGAGAGGTTGTTGTGGTTGTGGTAAGTTAGGACATAAAATCAAAGAGTGTTCGCATGCTAGGTAGTGAAACAGGGATGCTCGACCACATACTTAGGCTACTAGTGAACCATCTCTTCTAGGTCGCCTAGTCCAACCTCAGGGCACATTATTCAGTATTGGTAGTATTCATCACCAGAATCAAATCTCTCTTATGTGACCACACTAGTTGCAACAAATTTTGAAGTAAGTCCTGAAAAGCATCCTAAGACCTTCTTGGCTTCTACCCCAGTGGGTAAGTCAGTTTTTGCTGAACGAGTCTATAGAAAGTGTCCTATCACTATCCTTCATAAGATCATGTTAGTAGACTTAATAAAACTATATATGATCAACATTAACCTTATTCTGGGAAAGAATTGTCTTTATTACTGTTATGCATTTGTAGATTGTCGTACTCGAGTGGTGAAGTTTCAGTTTCAAAAATCAGCCAGTCTTTGAGTGGGAAGGTAATTCAGTTTCCCCTAAGAGTCATTTCATATCCTCTCTTAAAGATAGGAAGTTGATATCATAAGGGTATATCTATTATCTAGTTTAAGTCAAAGACACTTAAGTCTGAGGCTTCAACAGTTCAGTTAGTACGTGTAGTCAATGAGTTTCCTGAAGTTTTTCCCAAAGATTTGCCAGTGGTCCCTCCCGAGTGAAAATAAAATTTGATATTGACCTTTGTCTAGATACTTAGCCCATCTCCATTCCTCCATATTGAATGGCTCCAGTCAAGCTTAAAGATTTAAAAGAGCATCTAAAAGACCTCTTAGACAAAGGTTTCATAAGACCCAATATCTCTCCACAGGGCACTCCTATCCTATTGGTGGGAAAGAAAGAGGATTCTTTCAGAATGTGCATTGACTATCATCAGTTTAATAAAGTCATAATCAAAAAACAAATACCCTCTTCCTAGGATTGATGACTTATTCAAACAACTCCAAGGTGCAAGTTACTTCTCCAAGATAGACCTTAGATCTGTTTATCCTCAGCTTAGAGTAATGGAATGTGATATTCCATAGACATCTTTCAGAAACCGTTATGGTCATTTTGATTTTCTCATCATCTCCTTTGGGTTTCTAAATACCCTAACATCCTTCATGGTCTTAATGAATAGAGTGTTCAAACAGTATTTAGACATGTTTGTCATATTCTTTGTTGGTGACATTCTTGCATATTCTCTTATGAGGATGACTATGTAGACCATTTAGAATTATGTTGCAAACTCTTAGGGATCACCAGTTGTTTGACAAATTCAAAAAATGTAAATTTTGGCTAAGATCAGTAGCTTTATTCGATTTTATTATTTCCAATGATGGAAACAGAGTTGATCCCCAAAAGACATAAGCAGTAAGAAACTGTCCTAGACCTATCACTCTGTTAGATATCAGAAGATTCTTGGGTTTAGCTGGCATACCTAGTATATTACAACGAACTTAAATCATACCTCTTCTACCTACAGTTTTTGTGTGATATAGGTTCAAGTGCTTACTACAATATCATAGCTGAGTAGATCACAACATTCAACAAAAAGGTGATGATTTCTTTTATTTTGAGGACTCAAGTCAGTCTCAGTTCGTGTATTGTTTTTTCTTATTTGTATGTATTGATTTAGTTTAGTAAGGGGTCATTTCCTGACTACCTATAGTTAGTATTAGTAGAGTATTTACAGATGGTTAGTCTGAGTCATTGTATGTAGTTGGAGTTTTCCCCATTATTTCAGATTATAGTGTATTAAACTTTGATCAGTAATTTGATATAGATTATATCATGATTATGCTTCCATTGAGTTAGTTTATCTTTTATATATGTTTTAAATTAGTTTCTCAAGAATAATGCCATTAAATAGGTTAGCTTAAGATCACTTGTGGTTATAAACACTGTGTTACAACTAAGTGGTAATCGCGGGTCGTGAAAAATATGTTATCAGAGCAAAAGGTTCAAGTGTCCTAGGTCTTTTGTGAAGTTCCATCTAGTAGAGTTTTGGAAAATGGTACAGAGATGCTGGCACTTTTCTTTCAGAGGCTATCGGGTATTTAAGAAATGTTTCTCTTCTTTCATATCTCAAATTCGGTAGTAAAGAAGCCCTTATAGAAACCTATACAAATTCTTACATTTCTCCATTCACACAATATATGCCTTATTTTTAAGGTAATAGAAATAATCAAGCTTAAATTCCTACCAATAAAGATTTCTCAGACAATCCCCATAGATAGTTATGAGATTGTACGTGGGCTTAAAATAATTCCACAGTGCCTTTAAGTTCAAAACTTTGAAAGTGTTCATTCTTATTTATGAAAATCATGAATTGAACCAAAGTTAGATGTTCTCTCCGATCTCTTCTCAGAATCCTGTGATAGTATGACCTAGAGTGAGGAGAATGAACCTAAAAGTGTTGCAGCAGTGAAGTGGGGAGATTATTTATCAAAATTTAGATGATCATATGTCCATGGGGACAAAAAGGTGTTGTGTAGATTGTGTAATATCACTTTAAAAGAGATTTATCAGTTAAGGGGGACTTAGATTCTATGAATACTCTAGTTAGGATAGAGATTAGGTAGTGATACCGCTTAACTTACATATCAATTAAGTGTGAGATGTTCATCATCAATATATTTACCCAACTTTAGAGTCGGGCTCGATCCCATGGGGAACAATGTGAGTGGTGATCAAATTAATTCAAAATGATAGATACAAGTCAAATTCAAACAAATGTTACAAAAAGATAAAATGGGGGAGGTGAGTTCCTACAATAATATAAAATGGGGGAGGTGAGTTCCTACAATAATATTTCTTTTTGGGATTTTCTAGTAAAAATTTAGGGCTATAAATAATTAGAGTTTTAACAATTATGCACGGATCTTGGGATTATGCATTACTAAGGAAGTGACTTATGGGAGGTAATTATCAACATCACTTCAATAATTCAAATATGGGTAGGCTTGGTTATAGGTTTTTATGTTAACTTTTCAACAAAATACTAAAATTTCACATATTAAATCTTTCAAATACCTAATAGGTTTGTCCAACAATTTGTAGCCACAACCTCAATCAAGGCATCCCTGTTTCTAGGATAATGCCCATAGCATAGTTAACCTCATATTCACCCTTATGTCTAAGATGGTGAAAATTTAGTAACTACACACATAATTGTCTATCATTGCTTTGGTCCCCACATCCCTCTTTCGAGGATGACATTGATTTCTAAAGTTTACCCAAAACCCTTCTTTCAAAGATGGCATTATACTTTCTAGATCTTGGAGATTTCACTCATTAAAACCCATGTGGGTATTTGGAGCTTTCACCCATCAAATCCCAACCAAATAGCATAGAAATAATAGAACCCATAAACATGTACTACCAAATAGATGCTAACAATCACAACCTACAAACTTTAACCCCTATTCACACATAACCCCAAGAGGGAGATTTAGCTACACATAAGATAAACAAGCATAGATATACCTATAATATCTATTGAATCAAAGTTATAGAAGATCTAAGTGAATATTACTTCAAACTTGGCTCTCCCACAATATCAACAATAGAAGTGAGCAAATCTTCCACTTAGAAAGTCTCCAATGTATTCTTCACTCAAAATTTACACAATATTTTCTTCTCCAAAAATGAAGAGTACAAAATGTAAAGCTAAGACCTAAGAAATTAAGGAATAAAGGATGAGATAGAATGAATGATCTATGAAACTAGGGTTTGAGTCTTTTCATTCAAATTGGGATCAGCACATGCAATTATAGATTTACCCTTGGGCTGAATATTTTCGCTGGGCCGCGATCACGTAAGTCTTGTTGTAATTATTGTTAAGTGATCACAGTTTTCATCCATGATCGTGGGTGGACAACTTTAACTTGACTGCTCCAATTTTGGTTAGCAGACCACGACCGCAGTACCTTGGGCCATTTTCTGATCACAAATTTCAGCTGCACCTTTCTTGCTCTATTCTGATCATTTTTTTCTTTGATCCATATCTTTTGATCTTCTCAACTATATGCCTGAAAAGTGTGGATATAAGTGCTCTAACAATGAATATGTCTCATTTAATCAATCTAAACAAAGTAATGTGAACTAATAATAAGTACGAGTGAGTAGTGAAATTACCACTCATCAACAACCTAACTCAAAGCATTTGCTTGTCCTCAAGCAACACTACCTTACAACAAGAGACACAAAGGTTTATGACCAAATTTTATGCCTTAAAGGTTATAACAAATTCAACTTGGATCTCAGCTACAAGAAGCTCATTGCACATTTGCTAGACTAATTTCACAACTCCCCTTCTTATAAAATCCACTACTCAAAGGATGCATAATACTTTAAAGAGAAATCATGCAACAAAGAATAATACTCTAGTTGTAGATCACCTTTTGACTAAAACAAAACCATACTCCACTTCTCTCATTATCTGGGAGGTGACAAAAATCACTTACCTCAACTTCTTTGCATGCCCATCTCACAAGAAAGGAAATTTTCTCACACCAAACTACTAAGCATGTAACAAGGAAATTTAAGTGAAAAATTCTCCCCTAAAAAAATAAATGTCAATGCAACAAGTGTCATGCCATAGTCTTGCCCTTATATTCAATTTCCAGTACAATGAAATAAATGATCGAATATCTCAAAGGACTTTCTAAGCTTGTAATGTAGGTTCGGGTTAGGGAAAGATATCATTTAGGAACAACATGGTTACACCATACCTTAAACATCTACTTCACTCTTTATGATCCTTCTCTTTCGACTAAGGACCAGTCTTCTTTATTTTTTTTCTTTCTTCAGGCCTATCTTTTGCTTCCTTTATTCACCACTTTTCCTCTTACTTTTATTTCCTTGCATTTTTGTGTAAGTAATCTTTTTGTGTGGTTCTTTCCTTTTTCTAAACATTTGTTTTAAACACTTAGGCACATTTGATAGTTTTACTAATACCTCATGGTCCCAAACTTACTTCTGTTAATTTTTACTATCCCCAACTTAGGCTTTTATTCTTAAGTTTTATTTTCAAGTTCAAAGAGGGTATGGTTCAAAAGGAGAATAAAAAGAAAGGTTCACGGTTTGTAATAATTGCTCCAAAGAAAGGTCTAAAGGCTTAAAGTCGGTGCTAGGTGTTATAATTGTACACCGGTACGCTTTTTAGGCTAGAGTGGGTTTCAAAATCACAAAGATGGCCTAAGATCATTTCTTCAACCAAATACAATGAAACTTAGATTTAAAAGACTAATGGAGCAAGTTCAAGATAAGACAAGTGTACAAGATATGAAGGTAATATTGTCACCACACATGGTATGAAAAACACATTAGGGGAGCTTAAATATCCCTCTCGATAGAAACAGTCATAGAGAGTTTATCACTATTACCAAGTCAAACTTTGTGGAACCACAGAAAGAGGACATGATTTATTATAACATTGCTCACGTTCATGCCATTGATTTTATAAAAATTTTGGACGAAGGGGGTTTCTTGATTTGCAATTGAACTATGCACATGATTGATAAATTATGGCTACAACCAAACCCTCAGTCTCACGTCATGGCTCAAAATGGGCAAACTAACCATATGGCTACTCAGACTTTGCCATTGGTGTACAAAGTGATCCCAAATTTACTAAATAAAATAAAATACCACTGGTACTCAGACTTCACTTGAATTCTTGACATTTATGCTATAGGTACTCAGAATTCCCCTGCATGTATGTCTAAGAACTTACACACAAGCTAATATTCAGAATAAACTGAAGTACTAAGAGAAAAACTAAGACTAATGGTGTGTTTGGTATGGAGGAAAATGTTTTCCATGGAAAATATTTTCCTAGAAAATGTTTTCCTGTAAAACAAGTTTTCTTACTTGTTTTCTTTATGTTTGGTTGGTGGATGGAAAAATATTTTCCAAAAAAAATATTTTCTAGTATTTGGTTAATGAATGAAAAAATATTTTTCAAAAAATACACTTTTAGTGATTAACTAAAGTGTAAAAATACATTTTAGAATCTTTTTTTGGAAAATAAATTTAAAAAATAAAATCTTTTTTTGGTAAAAGGATTGGTAGAGGAGTGGGTGGGGGTGTCAGAATAACCAGTAGTGGTGGGGTAAGAAAAAGTTTTGAATATTTTTTGTTAAAATTTTTTTTTATAAAAAGGTGGGGAGGAGAGGGGATGGGGGGTTTTGTAGGAGCTGGGGGTCAGGGTACGGGAGTGAGGGGAAAGAAAAATTGATAATTTTTATAAATAATTTTCTTCAATTTTTTTAGGTTGGAGTGGGGTGGGGTGGGAGGAAGTAATGGAAGAGGGGTTAGTAAGGAGGAGGGAGGGTAGGGGTAAGAGAGAAGTTTAAATTTTTTAATAAAATATAGTTATTATTTTTGGAAGGGGGCTGGTAGGGGTAGGGACAGGGTGGGGGTAGGGGATGGACTAAGAAAATTTTTTGAAATACTTTTAAAAAAAATTAAATTTCAAGGGTGAAGGGTGGGGGGTAGGTGATGAGGTGAGGGTAGGGGTAGGGGTGGTGTTGGGGTGATAGGGTATTGGGGGCGGGGTAGATGATTTTGAGAATTGTATGAACATTTTAACTTTAAAGTGAGGTTGAAAGAGTGTTTTGGAAAATGCTTTCAGTACTTTTTGAAGGGAAGTAATTTTCCTTAGATTTAAGGTAAATAAGTTGATTTGGAAAATATTTTCCAAAACATATAAGCCAACCAAACTTAAGAAAATTAGAAAACATTTCTGAAAAATGTTTTCCTTCATACCAAACACACCCTAAGAGAAAAACATGCTAATCTATAAAACTTAGGCACCATCCGGTTAACCCAAAATGTAGTATCCACAACATATAAAAATATTATCCAAAACATCATCCCAAAATAAGCAAAGTAGATACCTAGGGGGCACCCCCAACTATAAGAATGTTGTGTCCTCACTACAAGTACCATCAAGTAAAAGTAAAAATGGTCTCCCTATATATGCATCACAAGTTGCTCTCCTCTGTTGAATCTTAATTAATCCTCATATCCTCTGTTGACTCTGAATCTTCATCACCATCCTCAGTATTTAACCAATCAGCAGATGCCTCATCATCACTGTAAAGCTTTAAAGATGGGAGTTTATTATTAGGCTTCAGGACTTTCCACAGGCCGTTAGCCTCTTTCCACAGTTTGTTGAAGAATTTATCCCTTTTCTTCTCTCGCTTTAGCATCTTTCTATATAAGGCCTTGAGGTCCCTCTGAGATGAGGCCAAGGCTGAGTAAGCTCTATCTAGGTTAGTAACTCTAGTACTCTATGTCTCCTGTTCCTCTTTGTATTTCTCATAATCTGCAATAGACATATATGATTGACACCTAGTGGATGGATCCCTGATCATTGAGGCAAACCTTCTAATAGCTCTCTTATGGCTATGGCATCAACATTCAAATCATTTGACGGTCTAGTGGTAGATTACCTACAAGATTTGGGCTCCTGCACTGATGACCTGTCTGAGTCAACTTTTTGTTTCTTTCCATACCTAGGTGCCCCCTCACCTTTTATTTTGAGTTAGGTGATGCGAGTACTTGGTTTTATCCAGGTATCTGTAGGATATTTTTCTACCGCTTTTCTTTTGCACAATTTAGTAACAAGAGAAGGGAAAGGAAGAAGTGTACCACTCTAAATCTTGTATGGCCTCACTTCTTAAAGTATAATCTAGCTTATATTCAGATCAATCCTAGTCATCAAGCAGGCCATAATGTGAGCTTGTAATTCGGTGATAGATATTATGTGGGTGCATGGTAAGACCCTAATCATATTTTAGCCTTTACATAGAATTTGTTCATAGTGATATCTCTCTTGGTAGTAACCCAGGAAACCTCTCTATCTTGGCAAAGAATGTTAGACATCTAGGTGCCTGGTTTGTGACCCTTTGCTTCAAAATCTGCCATGTCAGTGTCCTGAAGCACATGTACTTCATTAACCTTCCGTACTCTAAAATGCACATGACTAAACCAAATATTCATCACTGGGTTCGTGAGAAAGATAATTCTTAGATTTGTATAAAACTCCCGCACCTATTGTTCATTTGCCTGATCGCCCAAAGTACAACTCTCGCTAGAAAGTGTAAATGGTCGCTGGAAAATATAAAACCCAACTAGGTTGGGTCGAATCACACAGGGAATACTGTGCAAACTAAGTGTTACGGTTGTTAATAGACTATTGACCAAAGATTCCAGAATAAATGGGGGTTTTATCTTATCAATAGTATCCAGATATTTGTAACAAAATAAGTTCCAACTAGTGAGTTTGATTGCAAGTGTTAATTCAATGAAAGTAGACAAACTAGAGTTATGTTCACCGAGATGTTCAAGCAGCCAGGGTTGTGAATTATCTTAAATTTCCAATTTATAACTTCAATTGTAAGAGTTGTTGAATTCTAAAGTTTACCCATTTGTTTCTCAACCAAAACGGACAGTTGGTCCTTTAATTCTTTCATACTCAAAGAATGTATTAATTTATTCAACTAGTCTCTTGTGTGGGTTGATCCTATTAAGGAATAAACCCATAATTCAAAGTTTAAAGCCCTTGGACTCCTTATAAACCTCTTCTTTTCCCAACATGCACTTTTCTACTCAAACAAGTGATGTTCTTGGGCTTACCCTTCATGTTTGCAACCAGGAAAGGTCGTTAATATGAATAAGGGTTTATACAGTCTCAATTAAGTATGGAAATTAAGTGTTTTCACAACCCAAATAAGCTATTCACATCAAGGCTTCCATAACCCTAGTTATGGAAGCTTAGCCACACACATCTCAGGAGAAGAACAAGAATTCAATGTGTTTTTCATAAACAAATTTAGAGAATTACTTTCAAATATTACAATAATTGTTCTTTAATCTTCAATGAAATATGAATAAAGTAGCTAGATCCAAAATAGTAGCTTGAATTTCAAAGAATAATATGTTAAAATAAGTTTTCTAGATGGAAATATGATAAAAGATACCTCAAATAAAACCTTCTAGGGATTGGGGTTTTAAAATTTGAAACTCAAATTGTCGTTTCAAGGTTGATGAAAGAGTTGATGGACCGTCAAGTACCTGACGAACCATCGCTTAATTTTCGCAATGCTTCCAGTGATGTTGTGTTCTATTTCAGCTCTGACAGCCTGGTTGATGGCCCGTCAAGGGCCTGATAGTCCATCACCTGGACCATTGCTTTATTCCAAAATAAGATGCCTTTTTTTTTATTTTATAATGGCCAAGTTGATGGCCCATCAAAAGACTGACGGCCATTGCTTGGACTGTCGCAAAGACCTAAAATTTTAAAGCTTCTACTACTCATTAACGGTCGCCCTGATAGTCCGTGACATGGTTGGCGTTCAGTCAGTTTGACTGTTAACACCCTTTTTCTACTAGTTTTCCAAGTTCTTTCTCTAGCTAAGTCTTGACCTTAAAATACTAAAATCCAGTATCAAATACAACAATAGTTACTAGAAAACACACAATTATCCCTTGTAAAAGATATAAAATGTTCCGTCAAAAGATTGAACACCAACACCCTCAACTTAAGAGAACTTGTCCTCAAGAAACTCAACACCAAATCACAAGCATGAAAAACACAATGATGATCATCTAACCATTGAACTAGACTCCTTACAACCATTCAACTTTCATCTTACTCATGTGGTTTCAACACACCATGATCTATACTTTACATTATTTACTGTTCAGTACATACACAACCATAGATACAATGTCCCATAAAGATCAGCAAACTAAGTATAACTTAAATTTCTCTCACAGTCAAATAAGTCAACCACACTCTAATCAATTAATTTTTGGATAAAACTAAGACTCTCACTCTCATAAATGAAGTTGCAAACATAGTATACATACCCATAGGCTTGCCCTTATCATCTAATGCTCCTGTATGGTTGATTCAAAAAAATCAAGCAGGTCTTTCTAAGGATTACAATGAGGTTCTAGGGCTAGCTGAGGACAACTTTTGGGAAAAGTAACTTAAGATTCAGACTTTACTCTCTTTGCCCTTGATTTCTACTCCAAGACTACTGTGTTTCTAGTTTACTTACGACCTCTATTATCCTTACACACTTACGCCATAAACCCATATTATTTATTATTATTTTTTTATAAGGAGTATCCACGTCAAATTATGCTGATGCAATCAATAGAGGTGCATAATATCTAATTAGATCAGGACCAGATGCTTCATTTCAACTTTAGACCACTTTTTCATTAAACAGCTAACGTCTTGACAGTAGCCACCCTCAACTTAGGTATTTTTCCTTAGTTAAGGTACACAATGTCCAATATTGGAATAGGGCCAAAGTTAGGTGCTAACAACCTAAAGAGAGTTAATCAAAGTTACTGGGAATAAATAAAAACTAACATAAGCTCAAAAGTGTTTCAAAAATGGAAAAATGTTTTTGGTGGGTCATTCTTCTTGGCTTAGTGTACTAAAAAGTACAAGGAGGTCTTCGATCCTATATTATTGATTCAACTACAAAACAACATTAATGAACCAGGCATGTTCTAGGTGTATCACTATGCAAGAACTATAAAAATACTCACACACACAGGCAATGAGTTAACACTTACTCTACCAACTCTTGGGGTCTACATCACATGGTCATGCACACTTTACATCCTAATGCTAATTACAGAATCACAAATAGTTATTTAATATTTTTCACAGATGACAATAAAGAATAGTCATATAATCATATTCAAGGTACTATGCCACAATTATTTTTCATTCATATATACAAAATGGTGCTAAAGAGAGAAAAATAACATAAATAACATCTTTATAATCATGACACAA
This sequence comes from Capsicum annuum, assembly GCF_002878395.1. Lineage (NCBI taxonomy): Eukaryota > Viridiplantae > Streptophyta > Magnoliopsida > Solanales > Solanaceae > Capsicum > Capsicum annuum. Next base: position 57,617,311 of record NC_061120.1, on the reverse strand, counting down.
TATGTACATCATAGGAAAATTAAATATGAAACCTAGATATGCTAGTTCAACCAGATAGCAAATGGGAGGAAAAAGAAACAAGCAACGAAAACCCCCATGGTACAAGTATACCCACCGCCACTAAAATTGAATGCTTTGTCCTTAATGAATGAAAATAAAGTACAAAGTAGGGAAATACTTGTAAAGCCTTTTATTCTGATGAGGCATCAATAAAATATGGTGAGGCTTCTTTGGCCTCACCTGCAGCAACGTTGACCCTTATGTTAGTAGTGGTGCTCAAGTCAGCATCTTCCTGGCTCAGAGGTATATCATTAGAAATTGGGTCTTGAATTGGCCCCCTAAGTGGGGAAGAACTTGTGGAAACCAATACAACTTCATCTATAACCTTCTTCTATCGCTTCTCTTTATCTCTCTTCAACCTCTTTGAAAATTTTCTCAAATCCCTTATTTCTTTTTGTTCTGGTATCATTGCTTCTCGCCTTCTTCTTTTTGCAGATTTACTATTAGTACTTTTATCTACGTACTTTCTTTGTCCTTGAGTGACATACCCATCAAGCATACAATGCCTTCATCCTCATCAGTAATAATTAGAGTAGGGTCAATACTGGGCAGCTGTGGTTGTTGTCTTTTTGGCTCTGCTATGTCCTCCTATGCTTGTTTAAATTCTACCATGAACTTAGAAAGATATGGAATAGGCATCACATATAGCCTTTTATTGACACATTCCTCCATATGTTCTATCATAATCTGAATGTTTTAATAAGGACAGATTACCTCAGCTATAATACAATCAATAAAAGGCTAGAATTGAATAGCCCATGTGTCTATCTGCTTCACAAACATTTTTTGCTACTTAACAGACTTATCAAAACTCTCCCATGTCAGCCAATACTCATAATATTAGGGTGGGACAGATGCAATGTTTGAGGTCCCACCTATTAGCGACATAGATGCTGATCCTACAAAAGTACTAGGCAACACATAATCAGGTGGTATATAAATAGTGATAGGCAATGGTATACCTGAGGCAATATCCGAAGTCTTGGGGGCTGGAGCTTACTGAGTCTGATGAGAGGATGGCTTGTTGACTCGCATTTCATACTTTGAGTCATCTTTTATTTTCTCTATATCCTATCAATGACTCGCACAAACTTTATTATCGACCCTACTGATCAAGGGCATATTTGCCTATTTGAACAACTCGATGATAAGGCATGGGAATGGTAGAAAACTAAACTTCTTGTGTGCACGATTAAACAACTCATTGGCGATAGTGTGGCCAAAGTCTACTTTCAACTTCTCAATTAAGGCAACAACCATCACCGCTCTCTGAATCTCAAGGTTAGCATCGCTTCCTATTGGCATCAACCTTAACCTTAAAATATCCCACTAAATTCTTTCCTAAAGCTTAGGGATGACTTTCTTATCCGCTCATGAAGGTTATGAAGCCATGCTGGATTTTTATCATTTGACAATTGTCATGCCAGCCAGGGTCTTTGTTAATTTGCAGTGATCTTTCTCGGTGCTCCAGATCTGGTTGCACCAGGTATCTCATACTCAGGTCCAAGTAGAAATTTGTTCAACATGTGCTATGAATTATCTATGTTAACTCCATGCATAGAAACCATATCAAAATTTCCCTTGTCAGTGATCTTCGCACCCTTAGGGCAATGCTTCTCAATTAATGCCAAATAGTTGGCAAAGAATCATGAACAAGATTTTTTTGGTATGTCCCGGGTGGGCTATTAATCCAAGATAACTTATATTCATTGAATCTCTGCTCCAACTCTGGGTACTCTTGTAATTTGGTGGTAACAATCTGATGCTCTTCATGGATGGGCCTCCTTATGGGTCTACTTGTTGTTGGTTCCAACCCATGTAGGAAATGATTACATACTTGTTATATTTAGCATCAAATTTCTTCCCACACTTGCCGGTCCTTACAACTTGTGACATTTGAATCCTCCTATTCTGATGTCTCGACTTGGTCAAGGCTAGTGGGTTTTACCCATTTTTTGTTAGGACTAGAAATTGTACTGCTTCTACTGCTTTCTCTCTCCTTCTCAGATTGGGAGAGTACTAGGATTACCCTATATTATTTTTGAGTGGTGAAGGTAGGAGCCTCTTTACTCCTTCCTGGCTCGCCTTTCCTCATTATGTTCTACTACCGCCTCTAGTCAGGGGAAGTTTTTGTGCCATATCGCCTAAAACAACTAATAAGTTTTCAATTTAGAACCATACAAAATCAATAAAGAATTGAGTTGATGGAAGGTCTGACGGTCCATCTTGGTTATGACAGTCCGTTAGCCTCACCATTAGTGGTCAACCAGTGAGTCTTGCATCTCATAGCCTTGTGATGATTGACCTAATGGGTCTATCAAGGGTCTTAAGATCCGTCAATGAATGCTCTTAGCTGAACCAATGACCTCTAACTTAATATCATTATGAAGGTCAACCCGACAGTCCATCGGGGGCCCGAAGGTCCATCAGGTTGACTATCTGCCTCACTTTTCACTTGCAAATTTCACTTAGGTATTTTGTCGAATGATTGGTGTACTAGAAGTTATTATGCACACTATTATGGAATTGCTTTAGCATTTACATACAATTTTTGCCAATTTAGATCAATGGGTTACATAGACTTCACCCAGAATAGTGTACACCAAGGTTCGACTTAGAATCAGAGTCACAACAAATAAAAAATATGATGAAATTCCTTTTAACAATTAATAACTTTTATGACCATTTTTACCAATTCAAAAGGAAGAGAAAGGTTATGATCATACCTTGATTATATAGTAAACTTCACTCCTCTGACTTGCAAACACAGAATAAAATAAAACTTAATGCTTTTATCAATAATTTCTAACTTGATTTCAGATGTGAGGAAGAGAAGAATGAAGTTCTTTAAATAGGAGAGAAAGTCCTAAAGGGATATAAATACATTTAGGTACTTTGAATGCAGGGGAATTTAAATAGGCTTCGCATTTGAAGAGTTGGTAACGTACTTAACCATTTCTCCTTATCAATTTAAAACCATTTTGGTTGGATAAGGATAACTTATTCAACATTGAATTTAACTGACCTGGCCCGTAAGAATTAAGGTTAAGTTGATGGTCAACGTGATGGTCCGCCAAGTTGTCCATTACAGCTTACCATAACCATACTCATTCTGCTTTGTGACAACGGTCGACTCGATGGTCCATCAAGGATGCGATGGTCCATCAGGTTGTACTTCGGTATTATTCCAGTAACTCAAGTTTTTGGTTTCTTTTTTATGACTCTTGCAATGGTCCTCAGGGGTCTGACAGTCCGCCAAGCTGTTCGACGGATATGTCTCAGCTTGTTCATTTTCTATTTTCCTGAATGTCTCTTCCTACTCACTTAAACAATTCATCAAATTGGACAAAAACACCAAATAAATTCTAACTATGCTTACAACAAAATTTTGTAGCTTGTCTCCCACTATCGCCTGATTTATTATCATGTCATGATGCAGTTGTATTGATTACTCAGAGTTTTTCGAGATAGGTGGTAGCTAAGCATTTTAACGAGTCCATTAGACCAATATACATCTTTACACATGGCTCATTAACCTTGAAGAGACTTTTATCCTCATTTTCAAGTTCAGCTACTCCAGATGACTAGACTTGGTTAACTTTAAGTGGGCCAAACCATTTTGACTTAAGTTTACTAAGAAAAATCAATAATTTAGAGTTGAAGAGGAGTACCCAATTGCCCTTCTGAAAGTATCACTTTTCAATCCTCCAGTCATGGTACTTCTTTATCTTCTCTTTCTACAAGTCTTCTCTTTTATAAGCCTCGAGATGGAACTTATCGATCTCATTCAGCTGTCCCAGTCGCAACTCTACTGCGTCATTCCAATTCAAATTTAGTCGCTTAAGCACCCACAGTGCCTTTTGCTCTAATTCAATCGGAAAGTGTCATTCCTTTCCATGTTCCAATTTGTACGGTGACATGCCAATGGGTATTTTGAAAGCCGTTCTGTATGCCCACAAGGCATTATCCATCTTCCTAGACTAATCTAGTCTACTTGCATTCACTGTTTTGGCAAGAATAGCTTTTATTTCCTAATTTAAAATCTCCACTTTCCCTCTAGTCTGTGTGTGATATGGTGATGCCACCTAGTATCACTTAACACCATATTTTGCTAAAGCAGTCTGAAACACTCAGTTTAAAAAATATGATCCACCATCGCTTATGATGGTACAAGGTAACCAAAAATGAGAGAAGATATTCTTTTTAATGAATACAACCACTCTCTTCCCTTTATTATTAGCCAAGGAAATAGTTTCAACCTATTTGGATACATAATCGATGACAACTAAGATGTATTTCAACCCATACGATATCAAAAAGGGCCCCATGAAGTCAATGCCCCAGATTTCGAACAACTACACTTCCATTATTTTTTGTCATGGGCATCTCAAGGTTCTTTGAGATTGAACCTTGTCTCTGGCATTGGTCATATCTCAGTGAAAACTCATATGTATCTTTGAATAAGGTCTACCAATAATATCTGATTTGCATGGTGAACCCCGACTGGGGAAGCATGAAAAGCTTCTAGGTCACTTTGCATGTCCACTTTTGGAATACACCTCCTTATAATACTATCCACACAATACCTAAAAAAGTATGGATCATCTGAGAAATAGTGAGTAACATCATAGAGAAACTTCTTTCTTTGGTAAACAAAAAGGTTCTCTGGGATAATCTCACTAACCATATAATTTGCAAAGTCTGCGTACCAAGGTACTCTTCAAGAACAACATCTAGGATTTTCTCACCCAAAAATGTGTCGTCTATTTCAAACTCATTCCTGACTGCTTTATATCCCTCAAGTCTGGAAAGGTGATCTGCAACTTGATTTTTGCATCCTTTTCGATATTTGACTTCAAAGTCAAATTCTTGAAGAAGCAGTACCTATCTAATTAACTAGGTATCATTTTTATTTTCCATCTAATACCTCAATGCGATATGATTTATGTGAACCACCAACTTGGTTCCTAGCAGGTAAGCCCAAAACTTCTCAAAAGCATAGAAAACTGCGAGAAGTTCCTACTCAGTAACAATGTAATTCTTTTCAGATCCATTCAATGCTTCCTTGCATAGTAAATAGGATGAAATAACCTTTCTTTCTTTTGACCAAGCACAGCCCATGCGCTACTTTGCTTGCATCACACATGATTTCAAATGGCATCGTCCAATCTGGCACAACAATGATTGGGGAATCAACTAGCTTCTCTTTAAGGACCTCAAATGCTTTCCTCCAATCATCATCAAATGTGAACTTAGCCTTTTTCTCCAAAAGCTTGCAAAGTTGGTTTTGCAATTTTTGAGAAGACCTTTATATATCAATGAGAAAATCCCACAGGACCAAGGAATCTACAAACTCCCTTTACTAATATAGAAGAAGGTAGTTTCTAAATAACCTCGACCTTTGCTCAGTTGACTTCAATTCCCATGGATGAAATTTTGTGACCAAGGATAATGCCATCTTTCACCATGAAGTGGCACTTTTTCCAATTTAAGACGAGATTGAATTCCTCGCACCGCAATAATGCTCTCTCATATTTACCTAACATACCTCAAAACAATCACCTATCACCGAGAAGTCATCCATAAACACCTCTAAGCTATTTTTCACCATATCGGAAAAGATAGACATCATGCACCATTGAATAGTAGTGGGTGCATTACACAAATAAAATGACATCTACTTGAAAGAAATAGTACTATATGAGTAAGTGAACGTCATCTTTTCTTGATCCTCTAGGGCGATAGAAATCTGGTTATAGCCCGAATACCTATCCATGAAACATTACAAACCAATCAAGCATTTGATCCATAAAGAACATTGGGAAGTGGTCCTTAAATTCCATAAGTTGAGCTTAATATAGTCCATCCAACCTCTCCACCCAGCCACAGGCCTGAGTGGAATCAACCAATTTTTCTCATTTGTCACTATAGTTCTGCCCCCTTTTTAGGTACACATTGGACAAGGCTTACTCACTTACTGTCAGAGATGGGGCTTACAACTCCTGCATCCAAACATTCAATGATATTCTGCTTGACCACTTCTTGCATCGATGGGTTAACATGATGTTGGTTCTTAATGGTTGGTGTGCAATTTTCCTCAAGCTAAATCTTATGGGTGGAGATACCTAGAGAAATACAAATAATATCAAAAATAGTCCAACCTATAACCCTTTTATATCTCCTAAGCATGGAGATATGTTCCTCAACCTAATGCTCACTTAAATCTGCTGCAATGATCACATATAGAGTATTTCCCCTACCTAGAAACACATATCGTAGAAGTCCTAGAAACTTCTTCAACTCTAACACCGGTGGCTCTTCGATAAATGGATTATCCGGTGGTGTTGAATGATTTTTTAGATCTAAATCAATCTTTTTAGGAGCATATGTATATGATCCCATTCCCATTAGTGCATACACTATGTTTTTATATTCTTTAATACCTTCACTATCAAAGTCCATCAAGACTGTGACCAGAGTTTCCACAGAAATTTCTCCTTCATTGGTACCTCTAGCTCATCTTTATAATAAACATCAACAATAAAGAATACACTCATCTCCTTATGGTGCTTCATAGACTGGAACACATTGAACTGACCTACCTCATCAATAAGTTTGAATAGTAGCTCATTAGCTTTTAAATTAATAAGCACCCTCCCAGTTGCGAGAAAAGGTCTACCCAAGATTATAGGAACCTCAAAATCCACCTCGCAATCCAGAATGACAAAATCAACAGGAATATAAAGTTGACCACCTTTACTAGAACATCATATGATATCCCTAGTGATAACTTGATTGACCTGTCTACCATTACTAGTCATATATTTGTGGGTGTAGGATCCCTTAAACCCACCTTCTTGTAAAAAGCAAGTGGAATCAAGTTAATACTTGCTCCCAGAAAATATAAAGCCTTAGAAAAATCAATAGACCTAATAGTACAAAGGATAGTGAATGCTCCCATGTCTTCTTTATTTTGGATCAAAGATCTTGTCAAAATGCTACCACAATGGTGAAGATTATCGACCAACTCGTACCTTACTGTTCTTTTCTTCGTCACAAAGTCCTTCATAAATTTAGCGTATCCAAGTATCTATTATAGTGCCTCAACTAAAGGCACATTCACCATTAGCTGCTTCAGCATCACCATGAATTTTCTAGAATTTATATTATTAGCCTTTTTTCAGTCAATGAGGGAAGGGAGGTGGTAGTTTTTTGAGAGTAGTTACCACTGTTTCCTTCTTATTTTATTTTTCTTTTTCTAACTCATCAACCTGTTGATGGTTAGATGAAATCTCATTACCATCCAACTTCTCAAACTCCACTAGATAGTTTTCTTTATCTTCAACATTTTTTTGAATCACATCATCAATTGCAGCTTTGCACACAGTAGGGGTTAGTAAGACTTTACCACTTAAAGTAGTAACACCTATGCAAGAGACATCATTCTAGGGATTTTGCACTATATAACTCAGTAATGTACCACTGTTGTTCTAATTAAATATCGCTGAGAGTTGGCTAATTTACTACTCTAACTATTTGATAGAAGTTTACTGCGAATTAACTAGCTGACTCATGGAGGATAAGTCATTCTTCATCATTGTCACACCAGCATTGGTGACTTCATACACCTTACTTGAACCGGTAGCAGTATTATCACGACTTTTAGTAGGTATATAAGTTCCACTCCTATCATTCTAATTCTTTCATCTCTCTTGCTCCCTATCTTTGTAACCAACTTTGTCGTAATAGTTCCAACCTTTATTTTCTTGGATATTTCCTTGGAACCCCCTTGATTGTTTAGATATTTGGCCTCCTTCTTAGAATTAGATTCAACTCTACTTTGAGAACCAACATCTTTTACCTTTTTAGTCTTTCCAGATAGGAAATGCTTAGTGAGTAGATCCATCTGGGTCTTCATGTGCACCATATATTGATCTCACTCCTTCTCTCTCTGGTGTTGTTCTATAGTCATACCACTAGATATAGTATGACTTTCTATCACAGAATCCCTAGTACGCCAAGATCTACTTTTCTTAGTCAATCTTTCCAACATATCCGAAGCTTCGATGAAGGTAAACTCCATGAATCCTTCCCCTGTAGAATTTTCTACAGTTGTTTTGGTGATGGAGTTTAAAGGTCTATAGAATATCTCTATTAATTATTCATCGGTCATCTTGTGGTTAGCGAACTATGTCAGATTCTTCTTGAATTGCATCCAAGTCACATCTAGTGCCTCATTCGATAATTGTATGAAGTTGCTAATCTCATCCCTCAATTTTAAAATCTTGGAGGGAGGAAAGAACCTTTTTAGTAAAGCTCTTTTCAATTACCTTCAGTTTGTTATAGAATTAGGAGCCAATTCATTCAACCACATTGTTGTCTCTCTAGAAAGAAACAACGGGAATAACCGAAGACAAATTGCATTCTATCCAATCCTAGGGTTGTCAAAGGATTTGTAAATGTTGATGAAGTTCACCAAGTAAATATTGAGGTAATCCACTGGAAGTCCTTTAAACAACTCTTTGAGATTAAGCAGTTGTATCGTGGTACTTATTATGTTGAACTTTACCCATGGTGACAATGGTGGTAGAATAATTGCTCCAGTCACACCATCCTCATCCAAGTCTTTGTTATCTTCCTCATTAAGTTCAACCTATATAATAGCTTGGCGGTTTGCTCTAGCTCTATCTACCTGATTTCTATTCACTAGAATAGCCACGTTCTCTGCACGCCTCATATTTGCTAGGTTGATCAGACCATCATCCCCAAAATCTTCCTCATCAGGAATAGGGATGTAAGTTGATTGACCATTATTTTGTTGATTAACTTGTGCTCTTTCCAAGGAGGCTAGTCTTTCAGCTTATTGTTGTTCTTCCATTCTCCCAATTATTTGAGGTTCTAGATAAAATGGTAATAGGGGATCTCTCGACCTCCTCGTACTTGGCATGAAAAATAAAGCTTTTGTAATAAACAAAAACAATAAATAAAAGTAAATTTAGGGAAACTTGACCGAAGGTCAATTAACAATCACAAACTTATTTGATAACTGTATTCCCCGACAACAGTGCTAAAATTTAATACACCCAAATTACAACTCTCATTAGAAAGTATAAGTGGTCGTTGTTATATCTTCAATTGTTAGAGTTGTTGAATTCTAAAGTTTACCCATTTGTTTCTTAAACTAAATGGATAGTTGATCTTTCAATTCTTTCAAACACAAAAAATGCATTAATTTATTCAACTAGTCTCTCATGTGATTTGATCATGTTAGGGAATCAATCCATAATTCAAAGGTTAAAGTCCTTAATTCCTTGTAAACCTCTTCTTTTCCCAACATGTATTTTTCTATTCGAATAAGTGATGTTGTTGATCTCAGCCTTCAAGTTTTCAACTAAGAAGGGTCATTAATATGAAGAAGAGTTCATACAATCTCAATTAAGTATGGAAATTAAGTGTTGTCACAACCCAAATAAGCTATTCACATCAAGGCTCCCATAACCCTAGTTATAGGAGCTTAGCCACACATCTTAAGAGAATAAGAAGAAGTCATTGTGTTTTTCAAAAATAAATTCAGTGAATTACTTACAAAGGTTACAATAATTGTTCTTTAGTATTCAATGAAATATTAATAAAATACCTAGATCCATAATAGTAGCTTGAATCTTAGATAATAATACGTTAAAATTAGCTTTCTAGATGGAAATATGAATAAGATACCTTAAATAAAACCTAATTTGGGTATTTATATGCTTCCATGGACTGGGGTTTTAAAATTTGAAAATCCTATTGCCGCTTCAAGGTTGACGGAAGAGTTGACGGATAGTCTAGTACCTGACGGTTCATTGATTGAATCATCGCAATGCTTCCGCTGACGCTGTGTTTTGTTTTAGCTCCGACAACCAGGTTGACGGCCCATCAAGGGATTGATAGTCTGCCACCTGGATCATTGCTTTATTCCTAAATATGATACCTTTTTTATGTTTAGATGGTCCGTCACTTGGACCATTGCAATGACCTAAAATTCTAAGGCTTCTACTTTTTGTTGACGGATGCCCTGACGGTTTGTCATTTCGATCGTCAATGCCCTTTTTCTACTACTTTTCCAAGTTCTTTCTCCAACTAAGTCCTTCACCTGAACACACTAAAATCCAATCTCAAATACAATAATATTTACTTAAAATGCATAATTATCCTTTGTAAAAGATATAAAATGTTCCATCAAAATCTGGAAAATCATAGTTTCACAATGATCCGGGACAAAGCATATCTTTCTGGATGTAGCAAGCCTATAAAAAAATCTTGGATACTATACTAGGATCCCATCGATGCTGATGCTTTTCTCCAATAATAATCTGGCTCTTTAGAGGCCATTCTCATGCTGTCATTGGTATTATAGGGTCATGAATTAGATGTTGTTTTAATCTTACATGATGAGCCATAACACCTGTAAGCAACTATACTCGGGCATATATTAGTATTATCACACTAAGACATGTTAAAAAAAATTTATAAGCTCATGTGATAGTGTTATGAAAGGTTTTAGGGTCAGCTAAAGTTGTGCAAAAATATTACTTCTTGTTAAAGTATGCTCTCAGGTATGGCGATTGCGGACTGCTGACCGCGATCGTGTTGACGCTGTCGCAGTCATTGGGACCGCGATTGCGGTACCTAAGATCAAATTTGACAGGTTCTGCAAATTGTTTTAAATTTCAATTTTAATCCCAATCCCGCATTCTAAATACATATAGGAATACATTAAATAGTGAATTTAAGCCTAGAGTGTGTGACCATAGCCTTAAATGCAAAAGAATTGATAAAGGAATTCATAGGGGTATTTAATAGAACACATGGTCTATACTTCAATCTAAGCCATTCAAGGCTCAATTTTAGGTACTCAAGACTTCCCCAACTATGTGTACACCAACTACAGTAGCCAACGATAACACCAATCACTAATACACATGCATTTTCTAATGAAAACACTAATTCAGGCCATTTTCTATACTACTAGTTCTAAATATGCAATTCCATATCAAAACTAAGGAAAGTTCAAAAATTTACCAATTTAGTTTATTCATAATGATGAATTGGTGCTAATATATGCAATGGAATCCTAATAACTACAGAGATTTTTTAAAGTAATTTGAAAAAATGGTGTGGGGGAAATATTCAAATGTATGGTCTTTTAAATTGAATTTACCATGGTCGTGGTCCTGGTTTCACAATCATGGTCATGCATCCTCTGCGGTCACGGTGACATGGACTGTAGTCGTAGTAACTGAGACCTATCCACCAAGTTTTTTGCACATTCCTGATCAGTCTAATTTACCAATTTCACTTGTTTCTTTCTCAAATTCAATCGAAATGTCTCGGTACCAACATTTTATGGGTTATGCATGCACTAAAGTAGGAATAAAAATCAACTCTATTCTAACATGTATAATTAATAAGGATACGCACCACTTCTCATGGTATGATCGGTTGCCCCCCATCAAGTGCTTAGTTTAATGTCATAGCACGACACCCTTCATTCCTTCCTTTTCTGTCTCCACTTAAAAGATTTGAATCTTCGTCCCATCTTTTGTTATCTATGCAGTGAATGGCAGAGGGACAAAAGATTCAAATCATCAAAGATGAAACTTCAAAGACATAGAGAAATAACAAAAAAGTATTGATCTCACTATTTTGAAGATTAAACCTTTTTCCCGAGTTAACATCAAATTTTTAGATTGGTTCTATTGGTAAAAGTATGTCCATCAATAGGCTATTCCTTGTGCATCGGATGTTGAGTCCCTTTTCCATTGATTTGTGGGAATTCCTATGCTCCGTTGGAATGTCAAAGTCCAATATATAAGAATGGAGTTCGTCCTACCCAACATTCATAGTTTTATTTGGTAAATAGAATTTTGTCCAATCCAACAAGCATAATGTTGAAAAGTTGTTAGAATGGGGTCCTTCACTTAATTTGCGACTTGCTTCCATCTTAGCATACTTATCCTGAAATGAACTAGTCATAATAGAGATTTATCATCGATTCTTCTTTTGGCTCTAGTACAATTTCCTTTATTTAGGCTTCTTCTTCCTCATATGAGTTGGATGGTTATGAATCTATTGAGGGGTCTTCACTACCAAGCTCTTCATCATAGCTTGATTTCTCTTCGTCCTAAAACTCCTCTTGGGTAATGGACAATGTTGTGATGTCTGCAAGAGTTATCTCCTAGACCGATTCCCTTGACTTTATAGTTTCTCACTGGAACACCTCTGGGGACTTATGTAATCTTCAAGATTCTCCCCTATTGCTTCAACTCGATCTAAATTGGTTTGAAGAATTTTGTTAAGACCAGTTGGTTTGGATAGTTGATCCTCTTTCCTTTCTTCATAAGACCTACCAAGCACATAAGAAGAATTAGCAACTTAAGTGGCATAATAAGGGGAAGGGGTGTTTGGGCACTCTTCCCAATGCCCTTATAGATGTCCAGATATATGGAAACCATACTCCCAATTAGATTGAGATGGTGAAATCTCTCCCCAGGGAGCATACTTACAATCTCTCCTGAAGTGTGGTCTATAAAAACATGAACATGGGTAATCATGATATGACATCCAATACATTCACATTATATTTGTTAGAAGATGCCATCATAAAAACTAAAAATAAAACAAAATCTACTTACAAAGAAAACTCACGAACACATATATACAAGCTTAAATTTTAGCAAGTAACCTAAAAGTCCAAATTAACTTAATACGCCAAATTGTTCCCTGGTAACAATGCCATTTTTGATAACTCTCAACTTACACTTTAATTAAGTGTAAGACAATCATTGTTAATATATTTACCCAACTTTGGAGTCAAGGTCGAATCCACGAGAAATAATGTGAGTGGAGATCAAATTAATTCAAAATGGTAGATACAAGTCAAATTCAAACAAATGTTACAAAAAGATAAAATGAGGGAGGTGATTTCCTACACTTATGATTCTTTTTGGGACTTTCTAGTATAAATTCAGGGCTATGAATAATTAGAGTTTTAACAATTATATACGGATCTTAGGATTATGTGTTACTAAGGGATTGACATATGGGAGCTAATTATCAACATCATTTCAATATTTTAAATATGGGTAGGCATAGTTATAGGATTTGATGTTAGCCTTTCAACAAAACACCAAAATTTCACCTATTGATTCTTTCGAATACCTAATAGGCGTATTCAACAATTTATAACCACAACCTCAATCAAGGAATCCCTATTTCTAGGACAATTCTCATAGCATAGTTAACCTCATATTCACCCTTATGTCTAATATAGTGAAAATTTAGCAAACTATACACATAATTATCTATCATTGCTTTGGTCCCCACATCCCTCTTTTGAGGATGACATCGATTCCTAAAGTTCACTGAAAACCCTTCTTTCGAAGATGGCATTGAAATTTCAAGAGCTTGGAGCTTTCACTCAGCAAATCCATGTGGGTATTTGGAGATTTGACCCATCAAATCCCAATAAAAATAGCATAGTAATAATAGAACCCATAACTATAAACTACCAAATTGATGCTAAAAATCACAACCCCCACATACTTTAACCCATATTCACACATAACTCTAAGTGCGAGATTTAGCTAGACATAGGATAAACAAGTAGAGATATGCCCACAATATCCATTGAATCAAAGTTGTAGATGATTTAAGAGAATGTTACTTCAAACATGGCTCTCCCACCATATGAACAATAGAAGTGAGATAATCCTCCACTTATAAAGTCTCCAATGTATTCTTTACCCAAATTTTACACAATATTTTATCCTCCAAAAATAGAGGCTACAATGTGTCAAGCTAAAAACTAAAAATTTGGGGAAGAAAGGATGTGATGGAATAAATAATCCATGAAAATAGGGTTTGAGTCTTTTTGTTCATATTGGGCTGAACATTTCTGCTGAGCTGTGATCGCACAAGTCTAGTTGTAACTACAGTTACATGATCATGCTTTCATCTACGACCGCGGGATGGCTTTTTCTTTTCTACCACGATTGTGGTTAGCAGACCACGACTGCAGTACATAAGGCCATTTTCTTCTCCAAGCTTTTAGCTGCACTTTTCCTGATCCATTCTAATTATTTGTATACATTGATAAATGTTTTTATCTCCTCAACTATATGCCTGCAAAGACTAGATTTAAGTGAATCTAACGATGAATATGTCTTATTTAATCATTCAAAACAAAGTAGGTGCACTAATAATGACTGCGAGTGAGTGGTAAAGTCACCACTCATCAGGCAATAATTAGAAGAATAAATAGCTTGTTAAGGTTAAGAATGTTCATAAAGTTTTGTGTGGATTACTATTTCATGATTCCTATCTAGTAGTAGTAAATAATTATTATTACATAATAAGGTTCATGGATATCCATAATAAGTGTTAGAATCTATTATTAAATTGTTGAGGATAAAGATAAGAGAAAGAAGAATTTGAAATTCTAGAGAGAAAAAGTGTGAACTCTGGGTTTGGTGATACTCTCGAAGATTCCAAGTTAGTATGTATTCAAGTTATTATATGATAACCATTGGGGATATACAAATTTAAGAGAAGTTTCTCAAAAGGAAGTACTAGCAGCGGGTTTTACACTTTAAGATATAGTCTTTCTAAAGGAGTTTAGTATTTTTTGTACTGATTATGTCCTGAGCTCTATAGCAGTGTTATTGTAGTTCAGCTCAGATTTTATTGTAGAGGTCCACAAACATAGAATAATGGCTTAATTCTAAGGGGAAGATGATTGAACAAGGAACCAAGTCAGGTCATCAGATTCTAATAGTGATGCTAGTGATTTTAAGAATAACAATAGGGAAGGAAGATACCCGACCCATTCTTATCTTGGTTCAAATTTTATTATACTTTAGTTATTACGGCATCTACTCATTCCTTATGAGTCGGCTCTAAGATCATAGCTTATATTGATGAACTTTATATAGAATCATGTATGCTCCCATTTTCTAGAATAAGGAGTGCCAGTTCACTCAGAATTACGACCCCTATTCTATGAATTTATGAACTCCAAACTCAATTCATGCAACTCATGACTCATGTACTTATGTTTTACAGTATGCTCAGTTCCCAGAACTCATGGTACACTTTTAGTGACCAGATAAATTCACTTTATGGATTGTATGTCCCCAGTTTAGATCTCTTTAATGAATTCATGCCTTTGATACTATGTACCTCAAGCCTTATTTAAGTGTCAAAGTTATGTATAGTTTTTTTAATACTCCAGGTCCTTATATCTTATCCTTTCAATGACCTTCGTTTATGTAAAAAAAATAGTGGTGATGAAAATTGAGGTACAATAGTTTAGATGGGAGAGAATAAATGTTCCTTATAAGGGAAAGATTGTTGTATTCTTTTTTTATCTAAGGCTATATGTTTGAAGGAAGATTGAGGCAAAACTTTTGGTATATGTCATAGTCGACTAAAATTTCAAGGTGTGTATTCTTGTTGATAGTGCATGAAAGTTGATATTGATCAAAGCATTAGAGAATATAGGAAAATTTCTAAGTGGGTTGATTGCCTAGATGTCCATATATGGTTATAATGATAGGTTTGAATGTCATGCTGGTATATGAATGGATAAATTTATTGTCCACTAGTAAATTTCTTAGTAAGATATCAAAGTTAGTTTTTAAAGTGGTAAGGAGTATTTTTCATGAGATGAAAACTTCGAAAGCACATATGATATTGAATCCATGATTTAGACTACTATTATAGTATCATGTGTAGTACCTTGTGAATTTGAGTGAGGCTTGAACATGGTAAGAAAATTTAGTTTAACACTGACCTTGGTGGAAGGAGTTATCAATACCCACTGAAGATTATAAGTGGCGGCAAATGAAGTGTAGTATTAAGAGAAAAAATGTGTAGTTGAGGGAGTATTTGAGAAATATGGCTAAGCTTGAAAGCTAGTAATTGCATTGCCTAAGGCATTGTAGTCCTATCCTAGTTTGTGTTTTTTATGCTTATATTCCATGTTATAGATTTGTATCCATGTTAAAATAACTTATTCCAATACCTCATTCATAATATGCCCAAGAATATTTTCTCCCTAATATTATGAGAACTTCTGACAAAGAGTATTGAATGTAATAAAGATTGTTTTTCCAGTGGCTTAAAAGTTTCATGTCATTAGATATCACTTTACAGTTATAAATATTCGTTAGTGCCTAGGTACTTCAGTTGAGATATAAAATATCATTATGAGTCAATTTGTATTGATAACAATTTAGTTTAGTAATCTGACATGTCAACACATCCTTTAGCGCTTAAATTCTTGTAAAGAATGTAACTATAGGACGTTTCAAACAAACATAACTTTTTGATTTGTAAAATTTTTTAAGCTAAATACCACCAAAATATAGAAAATTTAATTAGCTTTCCAATGATACCAATTTCACCCAAATCTGATATTGAGGTAGAAAGTTATGACCAAAATTTTGAAGCATTATCAAAGATGCAGTGAATAAGACTAGTAGTCAAACCCTACGATTCTTCAGAAGGACTTGTTTTCATGGATGTAGGGGCTGAAATTTGGGTTCCTAACTACTGCTCATGTCCAGACCCTATGAGTCATGTCCTAACTCATCGGGTCTGCTTCCAGGATTTTTCATATTGTCTCTAAGGGTTTTTTGGCCATTTTCCCACTCTTTTTACCCTAAACTACATCATTTAAGCTATTTTAAGGTTTAATAAAAATCCAAATAACTACAAAATCATCATTCTCTACACAACACACTAAATACTTCAAAAACATGTGATTTTCTCTTCTCCCAAAGCATAAAATTGGGGGTTTTCATCTTCAAGTCCGAATCCTCAAAACTTCAATTCAAGAATCAAAAGTAATTAGGTATGTGGGTGTTCAATGAGGATCTCCTTTTATCCTTATGCCAAAATGATGATTTTATTCATGAAATTTATGATTTTCATAATCTAGTGCTACACCCAAATTTTAACTCCAAGCTTAAATTCAACTCCCCATGATATATTTTTCACTCACAAGCATGTTTTAGTGATTATTAATAATTTCTTAGGCACCATTTATGACATTTATGTTATTGCCAAATCAAAGCATATTTTATATGATATTAGTTAAGATTTTAAGTATATGATCAATCCGTATGAGTTTTCCCTAATTTCTTCTATTTATTCTATAATTAAATCATGAATACCTGTTTGCCAATAAGAATAGCATCTTTCCATGTTCAAAATCATGAACCTTTTATTTCACATGTTGTTGAGTTTATGGGATTAAATTGTTAATTTCATCTTAATATCAGTTAATTTCATCATTTATGGATTAAATACCTAGACTTTGAATCATTGAAGAAAATTCCATATTTGATGTTACTAGGGTTGGTACGACTAGGGATATGAGTCATACCCATTGGATTCAAGTAATATCCTGATTCTTCTCCCTTATCATATCCTAGATAGTGTGGTGTATGTTACTCACTATCCTAGGTATGGGTGACACCTACTCCTCAATCAGACCCTAAGAATTGAGTCATACCTAACATGATCATATAGAGGGAAGCCCTTGCTTTAGTGGACTATTTTGAATACGGGTGGTATATATGAGTTATGGGTTGAGTCAGATGAATTAAATACAAATCAAGGGTGTGAGGTCATATACTTAATAGTCTAGATGACCTAGGAGAATCCTAGGGTACCACTCATACCCTAGTGTATGGGTCGTAAGAGGAGTCATGCCCCTACACAGGTTTATTTTACTTTTTTTAACTAAGGGCCTTGTGGTCATTTTATATACCTAAAAACCTAATTCCCTTCACTATATAAGTGTATATGGCATCTATAAACATATTTTTGAGTGGATCAAAACTCCAAAACTCTCTCTCAAACTCATCTTTGAAAAATTAGAGGCTAGGGTTTCAAAGGTAATCTTTAAGAGGCAAATTAAAGTCAAGTTTCTTGGTGAATCATCTTGTTTAAGGCATTTAACTCTTACCCTTGTTCAATATCTCTAAACCTATGTGTTTTATACTTGGATTAGTAAGTGTACATGGTGATTTTGAAACCAAATAAAAAGGGTTTGGTTGCCTATTGATTATTAATATTGATTCTTTCTTAGACCTGTGTTTATACATATTATTGATGATGATTTGCACATGTGGGTTCTTATTTTATGTGGTTTAACATGAGGGTCTTGATTAACCCTAATCTTTATGATTTCAACTATTAAAATAGCCTTGTTAAATGTATGCACATGAGGTGTTTATAAAAATAACTAAGTGAATTATCTAGTCATATATGGTGTTGTGCAAAACAAGGGGCAGGGGCCCAACAGGTATGAATGATGGCTAAATGATTTTTAAAAGTGTTGTGATCTATGTATTATGAAATAATGACCTTGTTGAGTTAATAACTAATAAGGGGTTGAAGTCCCTCAATGTGAAGATGAGCTTGAATTATGTGATGAGATAAAGTATTGTGAGAATGTGGTATCATATTATTAATAAATTGTAAATAGTTTTTTAGAGTCTTAATGACCAGGCATTGAATTGTATAATGAATCTAATGAATGAAATGGCCTATATGAAATGGTTGAGCAATGAAGAATCCTATAAGGAGCATGGGGTTATGTATAGTAATGAATTAGTTAAATGGTTAAATCCCTTAAGTGTTATGTTAAATGAATGATGATACATGGTTAAAGGGTTAAAGTCCAAATATCTACTAATGATAGTTGTAATGGCTTGAGGTTGGAGTCCCTTGATTTTTGTAATGGCTTAAGGTTTACGTCCCTAGCATTACAAAATGGTTCGAGGTTAACGTCCCTTGCTTAAAGAGATCTCTTAGGTTAATGCACCTTGCCGAGTCCATTGACTTGAGTTTAGAGCCCCTTGTCTAATAAATATGCATAAGGTTAGAGTCTCTTACCTAGATAAATTTGTGTGAGGTTAGAGTCCTTTGTTTTAATAATTGTGAATGCAGTTAAAGTCCTTTTCTAATAAATATATGAGCATAGTTAAATTCCTTTGTCTAATGGTATATGATTATGGTTAAAGTCCTACTCCTAAATAGAATTGTCGAAATTGAGTGTAGAAGGTCGCAGTCCTCTACTTCGTGTCTAATAAATTAATGTTCAAGTATGTTGTTAAGCCTTGTTTTCTTTGTTAGCATGTGATAAACATAAATGTGAGGATAAGCGTATGAATATGATCAAATATGATATATTGACTTATTGATGAATAATGATTCTACTTTATCCTTATCCTTGAGTTACATGCTATCATTCAAAGCTCTAAGAGTCTCCAGATGCTCTGTCCCCATGCGACGTAGGGGTCCGAACATTATCTTCTCTTCCTGCACAGTGAATATGTGATCAAAGTGGTTCATCCATTGACTTGGGAGTGGTGAGCTTTGTTACTTCAAAAGACATTCCTTCTTAGTCTCTTTTCTTTAGACTTAGTTTCATTTTGACTTAGTTTGGCTATTGTCGCAGCTTTTCCCAATATATACATTTGTAAACATCGGTTTGAATAGAGGTATTGTGGATGACTGTCGACTTAGGTGATTTTGCTTATGTGTTGATATTTATGAAATTGTTAGACATTTTTATGTTAAGACTTATAGTATTGTTTCTACTATGTTATACAGAAGTTGGGATTTACCCGACTTTTGTGATATATTTGATAATGATTTGCTTTGGTTATCGGGATTACCAATGGTTCATGTGGCTTTGAGGTGCCCCTAAAACATGGCCCAAATTTAGGGCATTTCAAGTTCGTATCATAGCCTAGATTTATGTACATATGGGTATCCACAATACCATACTATGTAGAGTCTATTTTATGGGTGTGAAGCATGTCACACTAAAAAAGGAGGTGTTATGAGACAGTTTAGGAACTCTTTCCCCTTCTTTTGTCTCAATCTCAATATATAGGGCATAAGGTCATCGATTTCTTTGATTTATGTATGCTTTCTTTCATATCATACCTCCAAGGGGAACTTAAAACATAGGCGAACCCTTCTGAGGTCCCTGTGAATAAAGCTTATCTAACTTTTGGAGATTGAACATGGGCTAGGGCTGTGGCATCTCATCATCTTTTTAGGGTTCCACCTATCCCTACCAACCTCAACTATGAGAGTGAACCTCTTATTCCGACATCTCAAATGGATGACTTTTTGACTTAATTAGTAGTCTCTTAAATGGACTGTGGTGCTTCGATTACCCTTTCTTTTGAAGATATAAGAATTTGCTGAAATCATTTTTCTTCGCCAGTTAAACTGCGCCTGCTTCTTTGTTTGGCACCATAGCTAGCTAGAATTATTTGTAGGCACTTGCTACTCGCCAAGATTCTGTGGAGTCTCCTGATGTTATCACAAGTATGTTGAGACTTTTTTCCTATGATATGTATTGTTTACTTGATTTAGTGTCTACACTTTCTAATGTGACCCCATATATAACTGTGCATCTTAATTGGGTTCCCGAGAGTTTGTCGGTTCATTTTTTTGTTTAAGGCATGTAACTCTTCCCGTTGTTCAATATCTCTACACCTTTGTATTTCATACTTCGATTAGTAAGTGTACATGGTGATTTTGAAACCAAATGAAAATGGTTTGGTTTCCTATTAATTCTTTCTTAGACATATGTTTATATATTTTATTGATGATGATTTGCACATATGGGTGCTTGTTATATGTGGTTTAACATGAGGGTCATGATTAACTCTAATCGTTATAATTTCAACCATTAAAGTAGCCTTGTTAAAGGTATGCACATAAGGTGTTTATAAAATAACTCAATGAATTATCTAGTCATATATGGAGATATGCGAAACTAGGGCAAGGGTCCAACAGGTATGAATAATGGCTAGGTAATGTTGTAAAAGTATTGTCAGCCATGTATTATAAAATGATGACTTTGTTGAGTTAATTACTAATAAGGGGTTGAAGTCCCTCAATGTGAAGATGAGCTTGAATTACGTGATAAGATAAAATATGCTGAGAATGTGGTATAACATTATTAATGAAATGTGAATTTTTTTTTAGGGTCTTAATGACCATGCATTGATTTGTATGATGAATCTAATGAAGGCAATGGCCTATATGAAATGGTTGAGCAATGAAGGCTCCATTAAGGAACATGGGGTCATGTATAGTATTGAATTAGTTATATAGTTAAAACCCTTAAATATTATGGTGAATAAATGTTGATACATGGGTAAAGGGTTAAAGTCCAAATATCAACTAATTATAGTCGTAATGGCTTGAGTTTGGAGTTCCTTGCCTTATGAAATGGCTTAAGGTTTAAGTCTCTTACCTTATAAAATTATTTGAGGTTAACATCCCTTTCTTAAACAGATCTCTTAGGTTAATACACCTTGCAGAGTCTATTAGTATGAGTTTAGAGTCCCTTATATAATGAATAGGCATGAGGTTTGACTCTCTTTCATTAATGAATTTATGTGAGGCTAGAGTCCTTTGTTTGAATTATTGCGAATGTGGTTACAGTCCTTGACTAATAACTGTGTGAGCATAGTTAAAGTCCTTAGTCTAATGGTATATGATTGTGGTTAAAGTCCTATGCCTAAATAGAAATGTTTAAATTGAGTGTTGAAGGTCGTAGTCCTCTACTTCATGTCTAATTAATTAATGTTCAAGTATGTTGTTAAACCTTGTTTTCTTTGTTAGAATCTGATATACCTATATGTGAGGATAAGTGTATGAATATGATCAAATATGATATATTGACTTATTGATGAATAATGATGCTACTTTATCTTTATCCTTGAGTTACATGCTATCATTCCAAGCTCAAAGAGTCTCCAGATACTATGTCCCTATGCAATGTAGGGGTCGAAACATTATCTTCTCTTCCTATGCAGTGAATAGGTGATTGAAGTGGTTCGTCCATTGACTTGAGAGTAGTGAGCTTCCTTACTTCAAAAGACATTTCTTCTTGGTCTCTTTTCTTTATACTTAGTTTTATTTGGGCCTAGTTCGGTTATTGTCGCAGCCTTTCCCGACATATACATTGCTAAACATCGGTTTTATTAGAGGTATTGTGGATGACTTTGGAATTGGGTATGTTTGATTATGTGTTGATATTTATGAAATTGTTAGATATTTTTAAGTTAAGACTTATAGTATTGTTTCTAATATCTTATACGGAGGTTGGGATTCACCCAAATTTTGTGATAGATATGATAATGATTGGGTTCTATTACCTGGCTGACCTCTGGTTCAAGTGGCTTTGAGGTGCCCCTACAACATGGCTCGGATTTAGGGCGTGTAAAGTTTTTATCATAGCCTACGTTCATGTACATATGGGTGTCCATAATTCCATGCCATGTAGTCTCTATTTTATGGGTGTGAAGCATTCCATACTTAAAAAAAAGGTGCTATGAGATAGTTTAGGAAATGTTTCCCTTTCTTTTCTTTGAATCTCAATCAATAAGGTATAAGGTCTTGGATTTCTCTTATTTCTGTATGCTTTCTTTCATATCATACCTCCAAGGAGATGTGAGACTTAGGTGAACCCTTCTGAGGTCCCTATGAATGAAGCTCATCCAATTTTTGGAGTTCGAACATGGACTAGGGGGCTATGGCATCTGACCATATTTGTGGGGATATACCTAGCCCTACCAACCACGACTATGAGAGTGAATCTCTTATGCCGTCATCTCAAATGGATGACCTCTTGACTCAATTGGTAGCCTTTGAATTGGAGTGTGGTGCTCCGATTACCCTTTCTTCTGAAGCTATAAGAATTTGCTGAATTCATTTTTCTGTGCCTGTCATTTTGTGCTTACTTCTTTTTCTGGAACCAGAGCTAGCTAAAATCATTTGTAGGCGCTTGCTACTAACCAAGATTCTAAGGAGTCTCCCGATGTTATCAGAAGTATGTTGAAACTTTTTTTCTATAATGTGTATTGTTTGCTTGATCTAGTATCTATTCTTTCTAATGTGACCCCATATATAACTGTGCATCTTGATTGAGGTACGAAGAGTCTATCGTGTCCTTTTTTTGTTTAAGGCATGTTGCTCTTCCCCTTGTTCAATATCTCTAAACCTATTTATTTTATACTTCGATTAGTAAGTGTACATGGTGATTTTGAAACCAAATAAAAAGGGTTTTGTTGCCTATTGATTCTTTCTTAGACCTATGTTTATACATGTTATTGATGATGATTTGCACATGTGGGTGCTTTTTATATGTGGTTTAACATGAGGGTTATGATTAACCCTAATCTTTATGATTTCAACCATTAAAATAACCTTGTTAAAGGTACGTACATAAGGTGTTTATGAAAATAACTAAGTGAATTATCTAGTCATATATAGAGATATTCGAAACTAGGCAAGGACCCAATAGGTATGAATGATGGCTAAATGATGTTGTAAAAGTATTATGAGCCATGTATTATGAAATGATGGCCTTGTTGATTTAATTACTAATAAGGGGCTAAAGTCCCTCAATGTGAAAATGAGCTTCAATTATGTGATGAGATAAAGTATGGTGAGAATGTGGTATAAGATTATTAATGAAATGTGAATAGTTTTATAGGGTCATAATGACCATGCATTGAATTGTATGATGAATCTAATGAAGGCAATGGCCTATCTAAAATGGTTGAGTAATGAAGGTTCTTATAAGGACAATGGGGTTATGTATAGTATTGAATTAGTTTAATAGTTAAAGCCCTTAAATATTGTATTGACTGAATGTTGATACATGGGTAAAGGATTAAATTCTGAATATCAACTAATGAAAGTTATAATGGCTTGAGGTTGGAGTCCTTTGCCTAATGAAATGGCTCGATGTTTAAGTCCCTTGCCTTCTAAAATTTTTCGAGGTTAACATCCCATGCTTAAAGAGATCTCCTAGGTTAATGCAGCTTGCAGAGTCTATTGATATGATTTTAGAGTCCCTTGTCTATTGAATAGGCATGAGGTTTGAGTCTCTTGCATGGATGAATTTGTGTGAGGTTAGAGTCCTTTGTTTGAATAATTGCGAATGTGGTTAAAGTCCTTGTCTAATGAATGTGTGAGCATAGTTAAAGCTCTTAGTCTAATGGTATTTTTTTGTGGTTAAAGTCCTATGCCAAAATAGAATTGTTGAAATTGAGTGTGGAAGGTCGCAGTCCTCTACTTTATGTCTAATAAATTAGTGTTTAAGCATGTTGTTACACCTTGTTTTATTTGTTAGCATGTGATATACGTATATGTAAGGATAAGCATCTGAATATGATCAAATATGATATATTAACTTATTGATGAATAATGATGCTACTTTATCCTTATAGTTGAGTTACATTCTAGCATTCCAAGCTCTAAGAGTCTCCAGAAGTTATGTCCCCATGCGATGTAGGGGTTACAACATTATCTTCTCCTTCTGCGCAGTGAATAGGTGAATAAAGTGGTTTGTCCCTTGACTTGGGAGTGGTGAGCTTCCTTACTATAAAAGATATTCCTTCTTGGTAACATTTCTTTTGACTTGGTTTTATTTTGACTTAGTTTAGCTATTGTCGCGGCTTTTCCCGACATATACATTTTTGAACATCGATTTTAATAGAGGTATTGTGGATGACTGTAGACTTTGGTGTTTTTGCTTATATTTTGATATTTATGAAATTGTTAGACATTTTTATGTTAAGACTTATAGTATTGTTTCTACTATCATATATGATGGTTAGGATTCACCCGACTTTTATGATAAATGTGATTCTGACTGGGTTTGGTTACTGGGTGACCTCTTGTTCTTGTGGCTTTGTGGTGCCCCTAAAATATGGCCCGAATTTAGGGCGTTTCAAGTTTGTATCATAGCCTTTGTTCATGTACATATGGGTTTCCACAATACCATGTCGAGAAGAGTCTATTTTATGGGTGTGAAGAATGCTACACTTAAAAATAAGGTGCTATGAGACAGTTTAGGAAATATTTACCTTTCTTTTGTTTTAATATCAATCTATAGAGTATAAGGTCTTGGATTTCTTTGATTAATGTATGCTTTCTTTCATATCATACCTCTAAGGAGATTTGAGACTTAATCAAACCATTCTGACGTCCCTATGAATGAAGCTCATCCAACTTCTAGAGTTCGAACATTGGCTAGGGCTGTGGCATCTGATCGTTTTTGTGGGGTTACACCTATCCCTACAAACCTTGACTATCAGAGTGAACCTCCTATTCCGTCATCTCATATAAGTGACCTCTTGACTAAATTTGTAGACTCTCAATTGGAGTGTGGTGCTTCGGTTACCCTTTTTTCTGAAGCTATAAGAATTTGCTGAAATCATTTTTCTACCCTTGTCAATCTGCGCCTACTTCTTTTTATGGCGCTAGAGCTAGCTGAAATCGTTTGTAGGCACTAGGAACTTGCCAAAATTCTGAGGAGTCTCCCGATGTTATCACAAGTATGTTGAGACTTTTCTTCTATGATGTGTATTATTTGCTTGATCTAGTGTCTACTCTTTCTTATATAACCCTATATATAAATATGCATCTTGATCGGGGTCTCGATAGTCTGTTGGTTCATTTTCTTGTTTAAGGCATGTAACTTTTCCCCTTGTTCAATGTCTTTAAACCTATGAGTTTTATACTTGGATTAATAAGTGTACATGTTGATTTTGAAACCAAATAAAAAGGGTTTGGTTGCCTATTGATTTATAATATTGATTCTTTCTTAGACCTATGTTTATACATGGTATTGTTGATGATTTGCACATGTGGGTGCTTGATAAATATGGCTTAAAATAGGGGTCTTGATAAACCCTAATCTTTATAATTTCAACCATTAAAATAGCCTTGTTAAAGGTATGCACATAAGGTGTTTATGAAAATAACTAGGTGAATTATCTAGTCATACATGGCGATGTCCAAAACTAGGTCAAGGGCCCAACAGGTATGAATGATGGCTAAATGATGTTGTAAAAGTATTGCGAGCCTTGTATTATGAAATGATGACCTTGTTGGGTTAATAACTAATAAGGAGTTGAAGTCCCTCAATGTGATGATGAGCTTGAATTATGGGATGTGATAAAGTTGAGAATCAGGTATAACATAATTACTGAAATGTGAATAGTTTTTAGGGTCTTAATGACCATGAATTGAATTGTATGATGAATCTAA